>NC_067478.1:3524223-3816723 GCF_947179515.1 Apodemus sylvaticus
TTAAACAGAAATAATAATTTCGTCGTTGTTGTTGCTGCTGCTGCTGTTGTTTTGAGAAAGGGTTTCTCTGTGTAGCTTTAACTATCCTGGTCCTCACTTTGTAGACCAGGCTGGCCTCAAGCTCATAGAGACCCACCTGCCTCTGAAAGTAAAAGAATGTCCTACCACACCTGGCAAAAATAAATTTCTTGCCGGGCGGTGGTGGCGCACACCTGTAATCCCAGCACTCTGGGAGGCAGAGGCAGGTGGATTTCTGAGTTCGAGGCCAGCCTGGTCTACAGAGTGAGTTCCAGGACAGCCAGGGCTAAACAGAGAAACCCTGTCTCGAAAAAACCAAATCCAAAAAAAAAAAGTTTCTTTTTTCTTTTTGGTTTTTCAAGACAGGATTTCTAAAAATAAGTTTCTATGACTTGAACGAGAAAGAAGATGAGGGATGAAGGTGGGTGATCCATACTGAGGCACAACAGAGAAAACACCAGGAGCAGCCAGGACGGACAGCCGGGGTGAGCAGGAAAGAGGGGAGGGGAGGACGGGTGTGAGGGCAAGAGGGGTCACCTAGAAACAGCACAGAAGCCATCTGAATAAACAGCTGGCAGGACCAAGGCCCAGAAGGGCAAAGTGAAATCAGGGCCTGGAGAGGCGGAGGCAGAGGCAGAGGCAGGTCAGCATCCAGGAGGCATCAGGCAGAGAAACAGCCCCCAGCACAGCTGACCAAATACTCTCCCTACAATGAAGGAAATTCTAAGTGATGCTCAGTAATCTTGTGGCTAATATCATATGCACTGCTTTGGGAGAAAATTAATTTCTCTTGGAAAGGCAGCTGAACAGAAGCTGCCTTGACAGCTCTGAGCCCCTGTGGAGTCCCTGATAAAGCCAGGGTGTACAAAATCCCAGCATGCACCAGGAGCAAGGTTGGAAATGCTAGTCCTCAAGCAGGGAAACCCAGGCTGGAAGCAGTCGAAGGGAAATGGGAAGTGAGTGTGCTGGGGGGGGGGAGGGTAGGAGGAGAGTGAGTGTGCAGGGGTGTGTGTGTGTGTGTGTACAGTGAGTGTGCAGGGGTGTGTGTGTGTGTGTGTGTGGACAGTGAGTGTGCAGGTGGGGGATAGGAGGAGAGTGAGTGTACAGGTATGTGTGTGTGTGTGGACAGTGAGTGTGTAGGTGGGGGATAGGAGGAGAGTGTGCAGGTGTGTGTGTGTGTGGACAGTGAGTGTGTAGGTGGGGGATGGGAGGAGAGTGTGCAGGTGTGTGTGTGTGTACAGTGAGTGTGCAGGTGGGGGATAGGAGGAGAGTGAGTGTGCAGGTATGTGTGTGTGTGGACAGTGAGTGTGCAGGTGGGGGATAGGAGGAGAGTGAGTGTGCAGGTGTGTGTGTATGTGTGTGGACAGTGAGTGTGTAGGTGGGGGATAGGAGGAGAGTGAATCTGCAGGTGTGTGTGTGTGTGTGTGGACAGTGAGTGTGCAGGTATGTGTATGAGGACAGTGAGTCTGCAGGTGTGTGTGTATGTGTGTGAGAGGACAGTGAGTGTGCAGGTGTGTGTTTGAGGACAATGAGTCTACAGGTGTGTGTGTGTGTGTGTGTGTGTGTGTGTGAGGACAGTGAGTGTGCAGATGGAGTGTAGGAAGACAATGAGTGTGCAGGTGTGTGTGTGTGTGTGAGGACAATGAGTGTGCAGGTGTGTGTCTGTGTGTGTGTCCAGATGGGGATAAGAGGAGAGTGAGTGTGCAGGTGTGTGTGTGAGGACAATGAGTGTGCAGGTATGTGTGTGGACAGTGAGTGTGCAGGGGTGTGTGGACAGTGAGTGTGCAGGGGTGTGTATGTGTGGACAGTGAGTGTGCAGGTGGGGGCAGGAGCACAACCCCAGTCTGTCCTCTACAGTCTCATCTGTGACAAACAACGTAGATCTAAATAGTACGGTAAGTGAAAGTTTTAAAACAAAGCCTCTCTTTCCGCTGCTTACGGCCTAAGTGTTAAAAAATCACAGCCGGGCAGTGGTGGTGCACGCCTGTAATCCCAGCACTTGGGAGGCAGAGGCAGGCGGATTTCTAAATTGGAGGCCATCCTGGTCTACAGAGTGAGTTCCAGGACAGCCAGGCTACACCGAGAAACCCTGTCTCGAAAAAAAACAAAAAAATCAAGTGCATAACAAGTCCAGGGTTTTTCCACCTGTGTGGTAATGTGTGACTTCATGGCCACCTCAGCTGTAAACATGGTGTGTTTGTTCTGCATGACAAAAATTCAAAAAGAAGACTCAATTCTCAAAGTGTTTATGGAAGGCGCCCGCAGGCCTCGGGTCACAGCAAACCTCGTTCCCAGCCGCTCCCCTCCCCCAGAAGGTTCAGTGAGTAAGGGTACTTGCTGCGCTGCCTGACTACCTGAACCCACACGGTGGGGGAGCTGACTCCATGCACCCTCTGTGGCACACACCTCCGTGTACACACACACACACACACACACACAAGTGTATGGGGAGTGAAAGAAAATGCACACACTGAACACTTGTCTCTTGACAATACATCCACAATGGATGAAGCAAACTCTTCACCACGTTTTGGTTTGTCTGTCTCTAATGGATGGATGTGGTTGATGTCCGCCATACATATCAGGTACTCCCAGAGACCAGAAGAGGGCATGGTCCCCAGGAAAGACGTCCTGGAGTTACAGGAGGTGGTGGAATATTCAGCAAGGATTTTGGGAACCAAACTTTGTTCCTCTGGAAGAGCAGAAGGTACTCTAACACAATGTGTAGCCCAGGTTGGCCCTCAACTGATATTCCTGCTTCTGCCTCTTCAGCATATCCTACTCCCAATATTTACCTCAGATAGCTGACAGCTAGTCTGAGAAGGAAGCTAACTCAGCCGAGGCTAAGTATGGAGCATGACTGGTGTGCCTGACTTTGTGCACGGTCTTCTGACCTTAGATAAGCAGTACCTTGGAAGCCAAGCCAACAGCATGAGTGCGAGGGACCCTGCCCTGTTATCACCGAAACCTCCTGTGGTGCTCGGGTTCCGTATCTCCCACTGGGTCACCCCAACCTCCGCGGACACCCCCATCCAAAGCCTTCTTGCCTCCCACGTAGGGGGAGCTCTCCATTCTGTAGGTTTTGCAGCCGCTTACAAGGCACGCGGGTCTGACAGCGAAGGGACAGGCGTCCTCTAAGGACAGAGATGATGCTCCGCGCCCAGGGCCCCGGTGCATCTCCGGGCGTGGGCCTCCCATCTGCTCGTAGCAGGCTGAGAACGCACAACGAAGGTCCCACTTCTGACCCAGCACCGGCCGCATTAAGTCAACGACCAACTCGCCGGAACTCTCCACCCGGCCAAGCCCCGACCCGGAAGCGCGAGCGCACTCCGGCCCCTCTAGGCGTTCCGGAAGCTTCACCTCGGTGATAACTCCGCCCCACCTCTTGACGGTCCAGCCGAGTAGGGTGGTAGATGTGTCTCAGGGCGCCTGCGCACTTGCGAGATTTTTTTTTTTTTAAAAGGGAAAAACACAGGCTCCGATGCTTCTCTCTGAATGATCTGAGGTGTGCGCTGAGACTTTTGGGTCCGTGCGCACTGGGGCGGCAGGTGTGAACGTTGCCCGCTCCGGGCATAAATTATGCAAATTTGTTTGAGCGATTTTTCTGGCACCAATTCTTTGGATTTGTGCTGGGATTACAGGCGTGCACCACCACGGCCAGGCTCTGGCACCAATTCTAAATAGCAACATTGATTGGAAAAAAAGTCATACCTCCACAAATAAAGATTGGACATCAGTGTGCAGTTTCTCATGTTAAGTGTGGCTGGAAAATTGTCTTAGATGGTCAGTTCCAAGTGGCTCAATTCAGCGCCAGCAAATCTAAGGCCCTCTTCTGGACTGCCTGACAGTGCACTCACGGAACTGACCCACGCAGACACATAAATCATCCTAAAAAGTATTTTCATGATGGGGTTGGAAGAAAGACTACTAGTTAATTATACTCATTGCTCCCTTTTCTTGGTTTTTCAAGACAGGGTTTCTCTGAGTAGCCCTGCCTGTCCTGGAACTCACTCTGTAAACCAGGCTGGCCTCGAACTCAGAAATCCACCTGCTTCTGCCTCCCAAGTGCTGATATTAAAGGCATGCACCACCACTGCCCAGCTACACTTATTGCTCTTGCAAAGGGTCAAGATTCAATTCTACCCCCCCATATGGTGGCTCAGAATGATCTATTAACTCTTATTCCAAGGGACCCAACATCCTCAGATACCACAATGAGGTACAGACCTAGCATGCAGGCAACTCATTTGCATAAAAGTCAAACCTTTCTTTAAAATGGTAATGCAGTAAAAAAAAATTTTTTTTTTGATTTGGTTTTTTTCGAGACAGGGTTTCTCTGTATAGCCCTGGCTGTCCTGGAACTCACTCTATAGACCAGGCTAGCCTCAAACTCAGAAATCCACCTGCCTCTGCTTCCCCAGAGTGCTGGGATTACAAGCATGCGCCACCACCAACCGGCTTGCAGTAAAAATTATAAGGCAGAAAAAGCTTATTTTCTCTCTGGACACGATGGTACTTACCTGTAATGCCAGCACCTCAAAGGCCTAGGCAGGAACCAGAAACCCTACCTTCGACAATAATGTTAAAGAAGGAATGTATGTGGTGGTTGAGGGCCTATAAGGCTAAAGCAGAAAGTCCACTGGAGCAGAGGTCGGAAGCCAGAAGGCAAAGCAAGACCTCATTTTCTGAAAGTTAGCAAGTCCATAGCAGTCCCCAAACTAATAAATCCTCAGTAGGCAATCATAAATACCCCCGAAAACCAATCGCCAAACACCTTACTGCAGTAACCATGCTCTTGAAATTGCTCCCTCCCAGGCACCGTTTCTGAGTTCAGTCTCCTCCACCCCTTACCTCAGGCTATCCAGTAAACCCAGCTCCAGGTGCTAGTTTAGGTTAAGCACCAGCATTTCAGGGCTGTAAGGAATTGGCCCTTCAGCCAGGCAGTGGCAGCACACGCCTGTAAACCCAGCACTCTGGGAGGCAGAGGTAGGGGGATTTCTGAGTTTGAGGCCAGCCTGGTCTACAGAGTGAGATCCAGGGATATACAGAGAAACCCGGTTTTGAAACCTCCCCCCCCAAAAAATCCCTTAATATGAGCCCATGAATAGGTGGCTTGTGGAATATGGGACCATCACCTTCCTGATAGCAGAAGGCCCAATGTGTGCTCTGAAGTGCCTAGACATGAGTTCTTTTCAGTTTCCTTCCCACTGTCTAGCCAGTCAATCAGGACAGGCTAAACTCAAGTACCAGGTTTTTTAATCACATGACTCACCTCACCGTTCCACTAGTCACTTCCCATTCCCTTCAGGAGCCCTATACCTTCACTATGTAGTCCAGGCTGGCTCAAACTGAGTTCACACCCATCTCTGCCCCCCGCCCCCCCAGTGCAGTTAGTAAATGTGTGCGTACCAAGGTGGGGCTCCTCCACACTGCACTACTTCCTGGAGCAACCTGAATCCTACCCTCAACCCTCTACCTGGTAGCTCACAGGGTAGACTTGGAGCCCAGAACCGCTGTTGACACTGACAGGACTCCCCTAACTCCAGGTCATTCCCAGCCTGTATTCCAGTGTCCACCTGTCCAGATATAACTGTGGACATCAGACTGAATAGCACCCTGTGTTCTGGGAATGACCCTGCAAACAATTCACTTCCACCCCTTACAAATAACACTTCCTGCTTTTCAGGATTCCATCCTTTTCAATCGTCTCTCTTAATTATCCACTTTCCTAGAAATATTCAAAGCCTATTTTACAGCCCAAAATTATCAACACCAATGCACCACACATGCACAGCCCCACTGGATCTTTCAAGAATTATACTAGACTCTGGTTCAAAGTGATGGAATTCCACCCACTGGTGGGAAAACATACATTTGTTGTACAGGGTTAAGGACACTTGTACTGTTAAGGCCTGTGTATAAAAAGGGTCAGTTTGACTCTGGCTGCATATATACTAAGGCCTGGATGAGTTCATGTAGCTGATCCTGTCTACAATCCCACCAGTCTACTACCCGCTTGGCAACAAGCTTAGAGTCCACACGTGAGATGTACAGTCAAAAGAACCTTTATTCTTTCTGTAGCCTTACGCTTTCTTGCCGGCCGCTTTGGGAGCAGGTGCTTTCTGGGCTGGGGTCTTCTGACCCTTCTGACCCTTAGCAGGAGGTGCTGCCTTCTGTCCTGCAGCCTTCTGAGCAGGAGCCTTCTGGCCTGCTGCAGCCTTCTTGCCTGGTCCCGTTGCCTTCTTGGCTGGGACTTTAGCTTTAGCAGCTGCTGCTGCCGCCGCCGCTGCTGCTATGGCAGCTTTAGCAACAGCTGCTTTTTTAGGAGAAGCTTTCAGGATAGCAGCTCTTTGAAGTTTCTTTACTTCAGTCTTGATTATTCTGTTCCTCTGGGATGGGGGGGGGGGGGGAAACACAGAGCATTTACTACAGGCTCACACAAAAATAAACCTTATGTTCACTGTTAAAAATTAAACCACTGAGCAGTGGTGGCACACGCCTGTAATCCCAGCATTCTGGAAGGCAGAGGCAAGCAGATTTCTGAGTTTGAGGCCAGCCTGGTCTAGAGAGTTCCAGGACAGCCAGGGCTATACAGAGAAACCCTGTCTCGAAAAAAGTAACAACAACAACAACAAAAAACAAAAAAACCCAAAATTAAACTGCTTCCATACACCTAAATTTAAATGAGAATATTACTTCCAAGACTTCTGGTAATTAAGCCAGGTACTTTTACCCCCAATCAATAAGCAACCTTGTTGGCCCTGACCTAAAGGAATTATAAATATCACTGGGCAGTGGTGGTGCACACCTTTAATCTTAATCCCAGCACTTGGGAGGCAGAGGCAGCCTGGTCTACAGAGTTCCTGGACTGCCAGAGCTATTCAGAAAAACCCTGTCTCAAGAAAGATTTATAAACATCAATTACACATACCACCACGAAATAGGGACTGGCTACTGTTGCCTCAATACCCTGCATCAAATATAAATGTACACCTGAAAACTTACCATTTTCTTTGCCTTCATGACTTTGAAACGATCAAAGTCTGTCATCTTGGCTTTCTGTTGAAAGAAAATAAAACAACTGATATCCTGACAGTTCTCAGCACACCCCACCCTACAGAGCTCAAAGCTTTATGTCTTTACCCTTTCTCTGGCATCAATTTTCTTGGCCCATCTTGTGGCTGCCCATTTCGTATTGATATCCGCCTTCTCCCAAGCCTTTCGTACATACTTCTGGCGGGCACTATGAAGAGCAAAGTCACATATTACCAAATCAGCTTTATGTTAGGTCATGTTAAAAAAATTTTTTTTAAATCCCGAGTATTTGCCACTGCTCACATACGTGTACATAAAACCATGTCCTTTTGTAATTAACAAAAGCTGCTCCTCATACCTGTTATATGATGTGCATGAACTTGGCCAAGTTTCTTAACCACCAAAAACTTTACTGCTCCAGTGAACCCTAGATTCACCTGTAGCCACTCCAGTACATGGTGACTATGCCTACTTCACCAGCACCCCTGAACTGCACCTATCACAGAACACCCAGGTCAAATCTGTTCTGTGGTGGCTTCCTTGTACCAATCATTGCTGATGAAAACCACAGTATTGCAGTAGTCTTAATCTGCCATTTCTTATTAAAAACAAAACAAAACAAAAACAACAAAACATTGCTGTTGCCCTCATTTCTTATAAGCTGGAAACACACTTATGTTAAACCCTTTGTAGCCAACACACAAGTACATCAAATCCCAGGTTTTTGTTGTTTAATTAACAGAGGGCATGGCAGGGCACACAAGCTCCAACACTAAGGGGTGTCAAGACCTGAACACTGCAAATTTGGGAACAGATTGGACTACATGAGAGCAGACATTTTCACTGAACTTATTCTATGGAGGGGAAAAAAGGGATCCAAACAGGACCTTTCATAATGGCAAAATGACCTGGGCAGGTTTAAGTAAGGCCTGTTTGTCAAATATAGACCCCTTTCCTTGGTTGGCTCCAAACTGTCTGTGACAGACACCAAACTGAAAGCAACTCAGAACAGGGTGTTACCTGTGCGGGAACTTGAGGATGAAGTCCGTGAGCTGCATGCACTTGAAAGGCATGGCCTGCCTCCTCACCCGAGTACAGGGTCCATCCACTAATGCCTAGAATACAAAACCAAGGATCTCAGACAGGCACCTAAAGCTCAAGATGGCTGCAACCGCTACATAACTTCGCCAGTTCAGGACCAAAAGTAGTTACTATTCAAATAAAGCCAATCTGCATTCTGTGAACCCAATATCCTAAAAACCTCAGTTGTGTTTTTTTTTCATGCAAGGTCAAGCAGCCCAGGCTAGTGGCAAACTCCTGGCTCTCCTACCTTACCCTCCCAGAAGTTGGCTGGAACCACCACACCTATCTCTCAGATCGTGGAATGACTCCAGGGTCTCTAGAAGCACTTTCAACAGAGCTGTATCCCCAGCCCCACTAAAGTCTCTTCACAGCTACCTCATTTAAACTCACCTGCATTTGTCTGCCTAGTTTACCTGGTGAATTAATCCTTTAAGAGCAGCTAACTCTTTCCAGTGCTTTAAACCAATTGGCCAGTGTTTCCTCAAAGGTAAAGCAGTAATCTAAAGGACTCCACCCAGGGACCACTCTATCTACCCTGAGTACCATCTCTTACGGCCACGTTAAATAAAAATTGCAAAATACTCTGTCCCACACGTACCCTGTTCTGATCAATGACATCTACAATTGCGACCAGCTTTCCAGCATGGGGCCCAAAGGAAATGTAGGCCACCCGGCCAACCTCCACGTAACGCCTGAACACCTAAAACAAGAAAAGAAACAAGGGTTGGCTTTGAATCTTCTAAGTCCTCTGCTTCCCGGCAACACAGGGCTCGGAGCTGCCCTGGGGGACGAATCTGAACTTAGTAACCAGCATTTTTCAACTTCCCAGCCACTTTCCCAGCATACAAGTTCGCTGGATTTGCTCTTACCCATGTTTGACGCTCCTTTAATTTTTACAGTTAGCTCATCGTTCAACCCACTGACTCCCCGGTTCACTTTTTCCGGAGAAAAAGGAGCTCGCGGCTGGGGAGGGCCGAGGCCGCAGCAGCGCCACCATCCCCGAACCTCAGGCCCAGCCACTCCCGCCACTGCGCACGCGTGGCCCCAGCAGGGTCGTCCACCCGAGCCGCGCTCCCCCGGAGCTGGGTTCCGCGCCTTGCCGCCTCCCCACGCGCTGCCCGGGTCACGCAGAACCACTCCACGCAGGAGTTCCCCCGCCCGGGGCGGAAGAAGAGCGCCGAGACGGCCACGCTCGGAGCTCTCGGAACACACACTCACCATGTTGGCGGCGCTCAGCGAGAAGAGAGAGGGCCCGCCCTGCCGTGCGCAAGTGTCGGCGGAAGCCCCGCCCCCGACGTCCAGCGTGCCCACCGATTGGTCGACGGGGAAACGTGCGTGCTCTTACGCATGCTCAGTGGGTAGTGACATGGCGGGCGGTTCCGGCTCTGTGCGGGTTGCTCATTCCCAACCACGTGCTGTGAGCTTGGCGTTGTAGTTTCTCCATTCTTGTTTGTTTGGGTTTGGGATTTTTGGGACAAGGTCTCTTAGTGTTGGCCTTCTACTCTGTATCATCCAGGCAGTCTCGCTCGCAGCAACGCCCCTGCCTTAGTCTCCCAAATGTTGACAAGACAGGGCGGTCACTCCTGAAACCTTCAGGGCTAGGAAGGACTCAGAGGCTGATCTTTCCTTCCGAACGTTCCGTCTGCAGCCCACTTCCCTTTTCTTCTGTATACACAGGATGTAAGTAAGGTACCGCCGAGTGTGCTGGCGCTCGTCCTTAATCCCAGCTCTCGGGAGGCAGAGGCGGGAGCAAGTCTGGATTGAAGGCCGCTTGCCCTACCCGGGATACATATTGAGACTCAGTCTTAAAGAACAAAGATGCAGGGCTGGAGAGATGGCTCAGCGGTTAAGAGCGCTAACTGCTCTTCCAGAAGTTCTGAGTTCAATTCCCCCCAACCACATGGTAGCTCACAACTATGTGTTAATGGGATCCGATGCCCTCCCTGGTGTGTCTCAAGACAGCGATAGTGTACCACATACAGGAAATAAATGTCTTAAAAAAAAAAAAAAAAAAAGGATCCGAGGTTGGATCCAGAATCCCAGATCTTAAGAGTTTTGTGCCAGGTTGCATCATTTGGGAAGAAATCACCCTCTCCACCTTCTTTTGTTTTGTTTTGCATATAGTTATTTACCTATTTGTTTGACCATCTGTGTTTCTGTGAGAGCCAGTGGGTGTCAGTACTTGTGGGAATTGGTTTTCTGCTTCCACATTGAAGGTCCCTGGGACTAAACTTGGGTTACCAGACCTGGCAGCACCCACTGAGCCAGCTCACTGGCCTGAATTATATGGAGTGTGGCCATAACAGTACTTTTCCTTTTGCTGTTTTGTTTAGGTTTTTGTTAAATTTGTTTTGAGACAGGGTCTCTATGTAACCCTGACTATCCTGCAACTAGGTAGACCAGGCTAACCCTGAATTCACAGAGATCTACCTGTCTCTGCCTCCCAAGTCCTGCTATTAAAGGCATGAGTGGCCATGCCTGACCCTTCTACTTTCTACTTTTTCTTCTTCTCCTCCTCCTCCTCCTCTTCTTCTTCCTTCTTCTTCCTCCTCCTCCTTCTTTTTTTTTTTAACGTTTTTCGAGACAGGGTTTCTCTGTGTAGCCCTGGCTGTCCTGGAACTCACTCTGTGGACTAGGATGGCCTCCAACTCAGAAATCTGCCTGCCTCTGCCTCTGCCTCCCAAGTGCTGGGATTAAAGGTGCGCACCACCACTGCCCGGCTAATTTTTCTAATAGTACACACTGGAAACTATAGAGACCCATACACAAGAGAATGGATAACTTTGGTAGCCTGTAATCAGGAGACTTTGGAACAATGCAGGTTAAATTCACACAGAACCCTAAGTGAAGTAAACAGACATGAAGAATATATACTTTACAGAAAATTGACAGCTGGCCAAATCTTGAATGTCAGAGTATGGATTGTGACTCTGGGAGATGACTTAGTGGATAAAACACTTATCGATATGTCGGAACCTCAGATCTCACGTGTGCGTGCGGGTGTGGTAGCCTGCCTGTCATCCCACCTCTCAGGAGGCTGAGGCAGTGGGATACTAGGGGCTCACTGACCAAAGAACTGGTCTACTTGGTCAGTTCCAGGTTTAACAACTGTAATGGTTTGTATATGCTCAGCCTAGGGAGTGGTACAATTAGAAGGCGTGGCCCTGCTGGAGTAGGTGTGTTACTGTGGGCATGAGCTTTAAGACCCTCATCCTAGCTGCCTGGAAGTCAGTATTGTGCTAGCAGCCTTCAGATGAAGATGTACAACTCTCAGCTCCTCCTGCACCATGCCTGCCTGGATGCTGCCATGTTCCCACCTTGATGATAATGGACTGAACCTCTGAACCTGTAAGCCAGCCCCAGTTAAATGTTGTCCTGATAAGAGTTGCCTTGGTCATGGTGTCTGTTCACAGCAAGAAAACCCTAAGACAACAACAAACTTTGTCTTAAAAAGTTAGGTAAAGGGGCTGGTGAGATGGCTCAGCGGTTAAGAGCACTGACTGTGCTTCCAAAGGTCCTGAGTTCAAATCCCAGCAACCTCATGGTGGCTCACAACCATCTGTAATGAGATCTGCTGCCTGCTTCTGTTGTGTCTGAAGACAGCTACAGTATACTTACATTAAATAAATACATACATACATACATAAATTTTAAAAAAAAGTGAGGTGAAGAGCCATGGAGGAAGACAAATACTGGCTTTTACAGCAATGCACACACAACTGAACGTGCACACACAACTGAACGTGCACTGTCACACATAGGAACAAAGCAAGAAAAAAGCACAATAACAACAGTGTCACCAGTCTTGTTTTTCCATGGTTCAGGCAGTGTTGCTAGAGTACAGCAGGTTTCTCAGTTCCACTGTCCCTCACCAGGCCAGTTCAGTACTGCAGTATTTGCTTTGTGCCAAGATCTCAGGATGATACCGGTGTCCTTTTTTTCCTCCAAGTGAGTATTATCTTAAAAAAATTTTTAAAGAGAAAAACAAAAAAACCTTTCTCCCTAATAAGAGTTCCCTGGCTGTACTACCAGAGAACTGGGGAGGGGGGGGGGGAGGAAGTGAGACAGTTTAGAGTCCAATGGTATAGTGAACACACTTCGAGAAACGCTGAGGAAATCCTTCAGTTTACAGGACTTTTCCATAAGTGTGCAGTTGGATTATGTCACCCTGTTCTCCACCCTTCCGAGTTCACTTTACCTCCAAACTTCCAGGCATCCAAGGCCTGAGGTCTCACTGGGACACCCTCCACTGATTTTGTTGTTTTGTTTTTCAGGACAGGGTTTCTCTGTGTAACAGCCCTGACTGTCCAGAGCCCTGGCTCTGAAGACTAGGATGGCCTCGAACACACAATAAAGATCCACCAGCCTCTGCCTCCTGAGTCCTAGGTTAAAGGCACTGCCGCCACTCCACTACTCTCCAAGGTTTTAACGTGTTGTTTTCTCCTCCAGGAAAGACAGGGCACATCTTTTTTTTTTTTTTTTTTTTTTTTTTTATTTGTTTTTTTTGAGACAGAGTTTCTCTGTGTAGCCCTGGCTGTCCTGGAACTCACTCTGTAGACCAGGCTGGCCTTGAACTCAGAGATCCACCTGCCTCTGCCTCCCAGAGTGCTGGGATTACAGGAGTGTGCCACCACCGCCTGGCTTTTTTTGGTTTTTCAAGATAGGGTTTCTCTGTATAACCTTGACTTCCCTGGAACTTACTCTGTAGACCTGAACTCAGAAATCTGCCTGCCTCTGCCTCCCAAGTGCTGGGATTAAAGGCATGCACCACCACCGACCAGCTGACAGGGCACATCATTGAAGGACTGTCTCAGGACCTGTGCTGAGAAGCATCAGGCTGCATCAGGTTTCTGAGTTCTGTTTCATGGACGAGGTAACTTTTCCAGGCAAGACTTGCTTTGTGCTGATGAAGAGGTTCTCAACCTGTCAGTCTCGACCCCTTTCACAAGGTTCACCTGAGACCATTGGAAAACACAGATATTTACAATTCATAACAGTAGCAAAATAACAGTTACAAAGTAGCAATGAAAACAATTTTATGCTGGGCCATGGTGGTCTGAGCCTTTAATCCCAGCACTTGGGAGGCAGAGGCAGGTGGATTTCTGAGTTCGAGGCCAGCCTGGTCTACAGAGTGAGTTCCAGGACAGTCAGACAGCCAGGACTACACAGAGAAACCCTGTCTCAGAAAACCAAAATAATAATAATTTTATGGTCATGTTATAATAATAACATGAGAAGCTATATGAAAGGGTCTCAGCATTAGGGAGATTGAGAACCTTATGAATTGTAATGTAAATATCTGATGTGCAGGATATCTGTTATCTGTGACCCACGGGTTAAGAACCCCTGCAATAGAGTCTAGTGAGAAGGTAATCACGATTCCCACTACAGCCCTCTAGAATTAGACAGAGCAGCACAAGACTCCGGGCAGTCCAATCACTGAAAGGAAGGCTGAGTTGAGGTTGACACCAGGAACTAAGATAGCGGCCCCCACACTCTGGTTCCTCAGACCTCTGCCCAATGCCCATGGCAAGGTCGGTGAGGGGCCAGAGAGATGGGTTAGTAGAGTTCGATCCCCAGTATCCCCGTGGGGTGGGCCACATCCGCCGGTAACTCCAGCCCCAGAGGATCCGATGCCTCTGCCTCCAGCCGCACATACACAGAAATAAAAACGAAAAAGAAGGAAAAGAGAAAAGGCCTGGCACATAAATGCGGGTGGAAGCCCCAGGAGTGCTCTCTCTATCTCTCTCTCTCTCTCTCTCTCTCTCTCTCTCTCTCTCTCTCTCTCTCTCTCTCTGTCTTCGGTTTTTCAAGACAGGGTTTCTCTCCACCACTGCCCGGCCATCCCTTGCTTGTCTTAGGCAGCCAGGTGGAAGCCAGCAGGCAGGAACCCTGCCCAGCTTACCATAGGCCTGATGCCCACTGTGAGGAAACCTTTGAAGCCTAAAAGAGAAAACAAAAAAAATATCTGTGCCAGAAGTGAAACCGAGGCTACCCTGGCCCTGGTTGTTTCCTTTAAAAGATATGCAATTATTTGTGTATGAACAGGTGTGCACACCCATCCAAGTCAGTGGAAGTTAGAGGTCAATGCTGGGTGCCCTACGTAGTCCCAGAGTGGCTCACAGCAAAAGTCCTCAGGGGTGGACAGCCCTTCCTTCCAGTCCCAGCCTATGGCTGTGGTAAGATGCCCCCACAGGAGCTGTCAAAATGGCGGCACTGCAACTTCTTAATCTCCAGTCTTCCCAGAAGCCATCACAGGAGCTGTTCACGGTGGTGTATTGCCTTTCCCGCCTTAGCAGGAGCTGCCCCTCAAACTCTTCATAGTGACCACACTTTTCCTCCCTCAACCTACAGCCTTGATGCAGGAACTATCCCACAGGAGCTGTCCCACGGGAGGCAGCACCTCCTCTCCAGCCTCGCTAGCAGCTCCACAGAGATGGTGCCTCAGCCAAAGCCCGCTGTGGCTGGAGGACCTTGAACCCTAACCCATGGGCCCAATGCAGAAAAAGGGGTGAAAAAAGCCACCAGCAGGAAACTCACCAACCACTGAGCTCCCCAAACTCAAGACTTGAAATCCCACCAATCCTCAATCTAGAAATCTCTGCCTTGAAAGCTCCGCCTCCTAAGAAATCCTATAAAGCCCCGCCCTTTGTCCAGTTCCCCGCTTCTGCTTTTGGGGCCCTCCGCTCAGTCTCTTTCGCGAGAGTTTTTTACCTGCTGAGACTCTCATCAGGAAAAGCCAAGAAGCAACGAGGAGATGGGAAGGAGAAAGCAGAGCAGGCTGAGGCTCCTCGCCTCAGGTGGGGAGACTTCCCTGGGAGGTGCAATGTCTCTGCTGAGGAGGCTTCTTCGCCGAGCCGAGCGGTGGGGTTCCCGGGCTCCCCTGTCTCGGTTGCTCATCAACTGGGATCTCTTCTCCCCTCTGCTCTGTGTGGTTCCTGGGCCTCCAAGCCCAGGCTGCCCCTCCACCCGAGCACACACAGTCTAGTTTGCTCTCTATGCTCTGAGAGAACACATGGCCAAGAGCAACTTGAGGAGGAAAGGGTCTATTTGGGTCACAGCTTACAGTCCACCACGAAGGCAAGTCGGGGCAGGAACGGAAGCAGAGGCTGTGGAGGAAGGTGGCTGTTTGGCACACTCCTCTTGGCTCCCTCAACTGCTTTCTTATACAGCCTAGGACCAGGGGCGGAAGAGCCCCGGCGGGGCTTGGCTCGCCCACATCAAGCACTGACCAATCACTGCTTAAGGATATGTTCCCACAGCCGTGTCTCTAATGGAGGCATCCCCAAGTGGGGTCCGCTCCTCCCAGAGGACCCTAGCTGTGTCAAGTGGACAAGAACAAAGCAGCACACCGGGTGCCTTCCTCAGCCCCCTTCACCCCATCGTCTTGAGACAGCCTCTCACTGAACCCAGAGTTTGCCAGTTCAGCCGGCCAAGCTGGTCCCTCAGCCCCTGGGGCGCACTTGTCTGTCCCTCCCCGGGATGACCACTGCAGGCCATCGATCCTAGCTCCTCGCGTGTGTGATGGGGATCCAAATTCAGGCCTTTACAACATTAAGCACTTTAACTACTTTTTACTAATGTGTGTGGAGGGGGTGGGCCAGGGGGAATAGTCCTTTCCAGGCCAGAGCGGGTCTCCAGCCCCCTAAAGCTAGAGTGACGGAGGATAGCTGTGAACCAGAACTCTGCTTCCCAACCGCTAGTCACCCTGCCGCTCCGAATGAGCCCATTTGGGACACTGTCTTTCATTTTATTTTATTCTATTTTACTTTATTTTACTTTATTTTATGTGTATGAGTGTTTGCCTGCGTGTGTTTCTGAGTACCAAATGTAAACAAACAAACTTAGTACCTGCGGAGGCCACGAGGGGGCACCACATCTCCTGGAAGAGGAGATAACAGAAGATTAGGAGTGCCTGTGGGTCCTCTGTGACAGCAGCATCCCGAAGAGTGCAGCGGTACTGTGTGAGACATCCCAAGGAAAAGCTTTCTGTCAGGACAGGTGTAAAAAGCTGAGTGAAAAGATATTCCAGACAAGAGAGACTGAAAATCCTTGCCACGGAAACACGGCCACAAGGTCCTCTCGGTGCTTGTCCTGGGCAGGCAGGCAGTGGGCAGTCGTGCCCAGAGGCCAGTGGGGAGGATGGGCATCTGAGAGAGGTGCTCGGCAACACTGACAGGACTGGACAGTAACGGCTAACACGTGCCTCTCAGAGGCGTGTTTATTTCTTTATTTTTTATTTTTTATTTTTGGTTTTTTGAGACAGGGTTTCTCTGTGTAGCCCTGGCTGTCCTGGAACTCACTCTGTAGACCAGGCTGGCCTCGAACTCAGAAATCCGCCTGCCTCTGCCTCCCAAGTGCTGGGATCAAAGGTGCGCCACCACCGCCCGGCTGGATCAGAGGCTTGTTTTAAAGTTCTGCTATCTGTTGGAAGCAGCTGCTGTGACCCCGCTGTCCAGTGTGAGTGCAGCAGTCAGCACCCGTGTCTATCTAGGAGGAGAACTGGGTCCCGGGGAGCTTCAGTGCGGGGAGCTTGAGGGATGAAGTGTGAAACCAGCGGCAATGGACTCGGAGCATGGCGCAGCAGTGAGAGTTCTCCCGGGATTCGAACCCCACACTGCCAAAACGAATGCATTTAAAGTCAATCACAGTAGTTCAGGGGGAAAAAATCATGTATTGTTCTTAAACACGTGGCTTTTATATTTCCTTGAATTTTATTATTAGATCATACTTTTTTTTGGAAAGGAAGACTTGGATAAACCCTCCAGTTTGTTTTTTACAAAGTAAAAATATTACGGCTAAGCTGTGTGCAGTGGTGCAAGGCTACAATCCCAGCAAGCAGCAGGCTGGGGTAGAAGATGCCAGAGCTTGAGGCCGGCCCAGCTTACAGAGTCAGCGCCAGCTGGGCGACGAGGCAACGCTTTCTCAAAGAAAACAAGAGCTGGGGAAGTAGCTTACTTGGTGAGAGAGAGAGAGAGAGAGAGAAGAGAAAGACAGCCAGGTATGATGGTATTTATCTTGCAATCCCAGAGCTGGGGGCGGGAGTGAGACTGCAACTCCCTGGGCCTGATTGGCCAGCCATCTAGAAGTGGGCTGACCCAGCTCCTCCCTCTGCCCCTCTCTGGCATTGTGATACTGGTTAGATTCAGCTCTTATCTCCTTTCCTCTGTGAAATGGCATTTAACAGCTCTCTCTGTGTGCTGGGTGTTGTGAAACACACAGGCAACCCCAGCTGCTCGGGAGGCTTAGGCGGGGGAAGGGGAGGGGAGGGGTGGGAGACAGGGCTAGCCTCAGCCACTATACCAGTGCACACAGGTCTGAGCTGCAGATCAGGCGTGAAAGTGTGAAAAACACTACCTCCATGTGAGCTGCGGTGGTAGTGGAGAGCCAGGTGTCTTGTCTGGGATGGTGTGTGTGTGTGTGTGTCTGTGTATCTGCATTGTAGACACTTGGGGTATGGTGTAGGGTCTGGGTATCCATAGGAGGACCACAGACATAGGGGCCATTAGAGTTGGGATAGCTGGGACAGTGCATGGGCATGGGAAAGTGTGGCTTTCCGAGTGTGTGGATCCAGCAGGGTTGAGATATCTGTGGTGTGTATAAGACAGGAGGGACCCAGCTGAGTGAGGGTTATCTGAAAGAGCTCTCTCACAGGGGTGAGAAACACAGACATGTCAAAGGAAACACGGCCTTGGCAGCAGGAGAGGCACGCAGCTGGCCTTTGAACAATTGCAGTCTTATAACTATGAGCTTGTGACTTAACCATGATCTTCAGCATGCAGTGCTTTTAAAAGTAAGCACAGACAACGTTCCGGTTTTATCTAATGCTTGTTTGTTTTTAGGTGAATACGCTGTGGGGCTTCTAGGAGCCAGACATTGGCATGTAAAATTAAGATACCTGACTTTTTTTTTTTAATGATTTTACTTTTATTTAAAATCTATTCATTAACTTTAATGTGTATGGTCACTTTGCTTGCATGCATTCAGTGCTGGAGAGGCTAGAAGGGAGAATCAGATCCCCTAGAAGCACAGGCAGTTGTGAGCTGCCCTCCTGATGTGGGGAACGGAAGCAGGCTCCATGGAAGAGCAGCCAGGACTCTTAGCCAACGATCCGTCTCTCCAGCCCCTGTTTTTATCTCTGACTTATGCATCTTGGAGAGTTTGTGCAAGACCCTGTCTCAAAACCAACAAAGGCTGGAGCAATGGCCCAGTCAGTCAGTAAAAGATATGTAAGACTGAGTTCAGGACCCAGAATTCTTATCAGTCAATAAATATATAAAAATGGAATCCCAGCCTCGAGGAGGAGGCAGAGACCGAATTATACAGTGAGAATCTTTCTTCCTTTTAAAAAGATTTCTCTTTGTGTCCTTAGGAGAAAGGATATCATATTTAGGTTAACAAATACACGTTGCAAAATAAAAATAAGAATTTATTCCATAAGGAGCCAACAAACAGCCATGAGACACAGCATTGATTTGTAGCTTGTAGCTATAGGACTTGAAGACCATTCCCATTCCACTTTGGAGGCTAATATTCCCGAGACTGCCTTCTCTTTTCCCCAAGTCAAAATGCATAGCAGCTATGCAGGAAGAAATGCAGGAATGTCTTTGGACAGGATCCTGTATACCTATGGGAGCGGTGGGGAAAAAAAGCACACCCTATGATTATAGCCCAAAGGCACCCTGAGCAGGATATTGGCCGGGTCAATAAGATCCGCGCCCCCCCCCCCGCCCCCCAGTGCAGTCTACTGGGTGTGATTTACAAGAGGGCACAGCAGGGAGACAGTTACACAAGGATGACATATGCCTGGTAGCAACCTCATGACCAGAGCTCCACGTGGCCATTCTAAAATAAGAGTAACTACCACTTGGGGACTTCTGTGTGTCTTTGTGCTTCAGGTTCTGCATACATGACAGAGGCCACCTGTCCTTGGGGCTAAAAGTCTTCTTAGGCTGGGCGTGCGACTCAGCTGGTGGAATAGCTGCCTAGCATGCATAGAGCCCTGGGGATCCACTCCCCAGGACCTCACAACCCACAATCCCAGCGCTCAGGAAAAGGGCAGATATCAAGGTTGGTCTTGGCTCCGTAGTGAGCTGGAGGCTGCTACATGAAACTGTCTCAGAATGCTATCATCTTCCCCACTAAGGCTCCACAGCTACCATCAGGGAACCTAATGCTTATGAGGTTGCTAAAAGAAAGCATCAGTGACCTGAGATAGGGCTCCACTCAACTAAACGACAGGACGGTCTTGCAAAGGAACTACATACAGGTCAAAGCCACAGACAGGGTGAAATATCTGAGTCAGAGCCTTCACGGGCGGTTTGCTAGGAGGAATACGGAGGGAGAGAAAATGGAAACCGAGCCCATGGTCAATTCTTCCACATTAGATTATATTCTCAACTTCCTCTGGAGTAGACGGGAGTGAAGCCCCCCAACACCAACTGCTGGTATCTCCTTGATTCCCAATGAATCAGCAAGCAGGTAGGGAGGGCTGCAGAGGCAACACCCCCTGGGTGTTGGGGGACTCCCAGGAGGTGCTCTGGCGGGAACCAGTGGCTGAGAGGCACATGACCTTGGCATCTAAGCACGGGATAGGTCCTGGTGGCAGCCACTCGCACTGCTTGGCATCACTCTGGTGGGTAATGGCAGCCTTGGGCCCCAGGTGCTGCTTGGAAGGCTCAGTCAGAATCCACCGCCTGGTCGAAGGCATTCTCAGAGTGCTTTGTCCTGAATGCTGAACACAGATACAAAAGAAATGCCAGGCACAGCAAAGCGATGGCGGTGAAGAAGGCCAGGACTCCCATGAACACCGGCGGCTGTATGGGGAGATGGATCAGGGGACTTCCAGCTGGGATCTGGTTGGTCAAGCTGAGCATGTAACCTAGGGACCAGCCGATGCTGCTGTTTCCCACCTGTGGAGGAGAGCGGATGCTTCAGTTCTCAGGGAGAATGACAGGCCAGTCCCAGCCCATACCGGACACCCCGAGAACGACAGGCCAGTCCCAGCCCATACTGGACACCCCGAAAGAGAACAGTGGTCTAAGAAGACCTAAGGGTTTGCCTGCGTTCTGACACCACAGCCACAAAGAATGGCGGTTCCACCTTCAGTACTACAGGCAATCAGAGACTGAGTTCCTTACAAGCCCAGTGAAGCAAGTGGAGGGTTAAAACAGCCAGTTCCTAGCCATGAAAGCTATTGTGCTCCTATTGTGCTCTATGGTTAAAGAAAGGGTTGGAAGGTGTAAGGTGATTACCCAAGCCAAGACTGCTCCCTAGGAACAGGGGCAGCCCTAAGGGAAGCTTTGAGTTAATTTCTTCTGATAGGTCTATCTCCCTTTCCTTTTCCTTCCTTCCTCTCTCCTTCTCCCCCCTTTCTCCTCCCCCACTTTTGTTTTTCTAGACAGGGTTTCTCTGTGCAGCCCCTCTGTCCTGGAACTCACTCTGTAGACCAGGCTGGCCTCGAACTCAGAAAACTGCCTGCCTCTGCCTCCCCAGTGCTGGGATTAAATGCATGCGCCACTACTGCCCAGCTGCTTAGCCCCACTTCCTGGCACTTGGGTGGAGACAGAGGCATGCAGATTTCCGAGTCTGAGGCCAGCCTGCTCCACAGAGTGAGTTCCAGGACAGCCAGAGCTACATAGAGAATCCCTATCTGGAAAAACCAAAAATAAATAAATATAAAAAAATAAAGTTTTAAAAGTTTACACTGTGTGTGTGTGTGTGTGTGTGTATGTGTGTGTGTGAACATACACGTGCTAGCACCTGTATGGAGGTCTGAGGACCACTTACTGGAGTCAATTGTCTTTCTCCAGTGTGGGTTTGGGAAGTGGCTCTCATCATCTGGTTCATCAGGAAGGGCTTTTATCAGCTAAGCCATCTGGCCAAAGATGTCTCGTCGGTGCAGACTGGTATCAGTGCAGATAGTCTTCATGCTTGCAGTGTGCTTAGCGGGTGACTGCTCCTGCACACAGGCTAACGGTCTGCACCTCCAGAGTCTCTTTCTCTCTCTCCCCCTTTCCCTCTCCCTCCCCTAGATAACTCAGTTGAAAATAGACAGTCCCAAGCATAATTCAGGATATTGATTGGGTTAATTCAATTTTGCCAAAGCTGGAATTGAACAGAATGGCTCCAGACATCCTGCAGGCCTTACTACAGCTATTCCCGAACAGAGAACATCCTCTCAGAGCTGAGGACACAGTGCTGGCCAGACAGATTCACAAGGTGATGTCCTGCCTGGATCAGCTGTCCTGCTTCCTGAACACTTTTGTCACTAGGCAATGCCTGTCTGTCTGTCTGTCTAGCTAGCTAGCTATCATCTATCTATCCACATGTCTAATTTATTTGTCCATCTGTCTTTTTCTAGTCGTCTATCTTCTACCTTCCAAATACCTGTCATCATTAAATCTATCATCTAACACTGTACTACCAACTCACCCTTCTAACACATCAATCTATCACACATCTATAACCTATTACCTATCTGTCTGTCTACCTGCCTGTCTGTCTGTTTGATCTATTTAATCTATCCTCTATCTATCTATCCATCCGTCCATCTGTCTATCTATCATCTTTTATCCTCCTCTATTACTTAGACAAGAGGCCCCTCCCCATCTTTAAGTTTTGTCTGTAAACACAGTGACCTCTGGCTCCTTCAAAGAGAAATTGTTTTTTATTTTGTTTTATTTTGTTTTTTGAGACCGGGTCTCTCTGTTCTCTGTATAACCTTGACTTTCCTGGAATGCACTCTGTAGACCAGGCTGGCCTTGAACTAAGAAATCCGCCTGCCTCCACCTCTCTCTCTCTCTCTCTCTCTCTCTCTCTCGGTTTTTCAAGACAGAGTTTCTCTGTATAGCCCTGGCTGTCCTGGAACTCACTCTGTAGACCAGGCTGGACTTGAACTTAGAAATCCTCAGGCTGGACTTGAACTTAGAAATCCTCCTGCCTCTGCCTCCCAAGTGCTGGGATTAAAGGTGTGTGCCACCACCACCACCACCACCACCACCACCACCACCACCACCACCGCCCTGCTTTTTTGTTTTTTTGAGAAAATTCTTATTTAATGAAAAGATACTAATGTGAACCCTTCACACCTTTAAAGCTGTATCTTACATTGTCTTTTGTATAACATGGGGAGTACTTAATTATTCTGTTATAAATTATAAGCCAGAAGGGGTGGTAGATGCACATCTCTAATCCCTATACACATCTAGTGAGGTCCAGGTCAGCCTGGGCTACACAGTGAGGTCCAAGCCAGCCTGGGCTATAGAGTGAGGTCCAGGACAGTCTGATACATAGTGAGACCCTGTCTCAAAAGGAAAAAAGAAAGAAAGGGGAAAAAAAGGAAAAAGGTGGGCTCAATTTGCAGTTTTGGGGGGGATGAAAAAATCTCAGACACTCTGCCAAACAGCTCTTTGGCATTGACTGGGCTCCACCCCTGATCTGAAGGCACCATCTGACATGCCCAGCAGCCACACCCTCAGGAGCCTCACCACCCATCCACTCAGTTCTCACCTTCTCCTTGTCTGTAGCCCTCTGGGAACTCAGCTTTAAATTCTGTTACCTCAGCTAGGCAGTGGTGACACACGCCCTTAATCCCAGCACTTGGGAAACAGAGGCAGAGGCAGAGGCAGAGGCAGGCAGATTTCTGAGTTCGAGGCCAGCCTGGTCTACAGAGTGAGTTCCAGGACAGCCAGGGCTATACAGAAAAACCCTGTCTCAAAAAAACCAAATAAATAAATAAATAAAAAGGAAAAAAAATTGTCACCTCTTCTCCTGCGGTAACAACAGGTGACCAGCAAGACTAGAGCACCCTTTAACCTTTGACCTCTCTTCCACGAACCTTTCTGTGGAGAGGAAGGAGAGCAGACCTCCGTGTTTGGACTTACTTCTTTTTCAAAGCGTATCTGAGGCCAAGTCTCCTCAGTGAACTTGTATCCATTTACAAGCAAGTGGTAGATGTAGTGGGCTGAGAAGCAGTAGGACCTGGCGTACGTCTCATCAAATCTGGGGAGCAGGGACAGGAGCTGGAAAGGGGAAAAAGACATCTGAGAGGGGGAGCAGGCAGATGACTCTCAAAAGGTGTGTGTGGGAGCCCCCGAGGGTGACAGCCGCGTTTCAAAACTTTTCACTCACGATTTCAAGACAAAAAATGACATTAACTCGATTGCACAAGAGCTGAGACTCCTACCCAGTGTTGCATCAGAATCCAGAAGGTCATGAGTTCATCTGCACCAGGTGCTGCTTCAACCTACAGAGCCTTTCCTCTTTCATGTATTCACTTCAGTTAGGGTCTCACCTAGCCGATGCTAGCCCATGCTAACCTTGAACACACAACATGCACGTATGTACATACACTCATATGTATACACATGCTTACCTTCACACACACACACACACACACACACACATGCATGTCAGATGTGGTCAAGAATGGAGTCATGTGGGGAGAATTCTGAGTGCTTGTGAGAAAACGCCAAGAAAACAAGACAAGAGTCTTGTGACCTCAGTTTCTTCAGAATGCAGAACTGTTCTTGGAAGATGTGTCTGTGTTTTTCCTCAGGTGTAGCAGATAGGAGTGAGTTTACTTCAGATTTTTATTACAACTGGCCATTGATTTTTGTTTATAGCCTCTGTGGAAGTTGAGGCTTGTCCTTGTGAGTCTGAATTGTCCGATGCTCTGAATAAAGTTGGCTAAGAGACTTCAGTCTGCCTGATTTATTGGCTCTATTCTCTCAGGTCCCACTGCCTCTAGAGCCAGTAGACGCACGACTACACATACATACAGATACAAATACATAATTATATATGCACACGCACACGCACACACACACAGGTATGCACGCACACGCACACACGTGTGCGCACACACACACACACACACACACACACACACACACACACACGCACACACACACTCATGCACGGACTAAGCACCGTTGTACTGTCCGTCCTGATGCTCCCTCCCTTTCCTAATACTGACCTCGCTCCAAGCGTGTCTGCAGAAGTCCCAGCTGCTGTCATTGAAGGAGCTAAGGGAGAAGCTTCCGGAGAGGTTTAGCGCACTGGCTGTGTAATAGAAGCCTGCGAACGCCTGTGAGCAGGACAGAGACAGTGAGTTCTCCAAAGGAGTGTGCTACGGAGCTACCTGGGGAGGGATACTGAGAACCAGGATAAAGGGGTTCAAACCCCTCCTACCCTCAACCCCCTAACCCCCCCCAACTGGTCTCTGCTCTCCCTCTGCTCTTACCACAAATGGCCCCTGAACCTTGGGCTGGTAAATGCCATCGAAGGAACAGGCCTCTTGGTCTTGGCAAGCACTGAAGTCAAACACAGAAGCCACCTTCTCCCTGCACAGCCGTGGGTCACCAGTCCCCGTGAAGGTGACGCTGTCACTGGAGTTGTAGCTCTCTGGCCTCTGCTTCTCTGTGCACAAGCTGCCAAACACGTGGCCCAAGGTGAAGGTGGCACTGTAGCCCCGAGGATAGCAGGGGTTGCTGACGTTGGCTTCTGTGGAAGGGCTCTGGAGGTGCGACAGGGAGGTGTGAGACGGGACACTTTACCTCTGGAAGGTTCTTCCCACCACTACCCTGCGATGCCGAGAGAGAGGCTGAGAGGCAGCAGTGGCTGTGCGATGCTGCCGGACACCGAGAGCAGGGATCCTAAGAGGTCTGCACCCCACACAGCCCTGCCAAGGACACTTCAGATGACTCAGACTATACGTGAACAAGAAGGCAGACAAATCAAACACTGACTGATAATCAAAAATCACAAAAACTTATTTTAAAATAATTTGGGAGGAGTGGGGAAGATAGTTCAGTTAGTAAAGTGTGTGTGTGTGTGTGTGTGTGTGTGTGTGTAGTATGTACATGAGCAGGTGAATGTGTGTACATACCTGTGGAGGTCAGAGGTCAATGTCAGGTGTGGTTCCTTATTTATTTATTTATTTATTTATTTATTTATTTATTTTTGAGAAAGTGTCTCACTGTGTAGCCCTGGCTTGCTTTTAAATCACCAGGTTGACCAGGACTGGCCTCAAATTCATAGAGATTCTATTTGTCTCTGCATCATGAATGCTGGGACCAAAAGTATGTGCTACTGCACCTAGCCTTTTTAAATATTTATTTTATTTCTGTGTATGCGAGTGTGCACGTGAGTGTGCATGTGCACACATGCACATGCAAGCATTTGGGTGCCCACAGAAGCCAGAGAAGAGCATCAGATCCCCTGGAACTGGAGTTAGAGATTGTTGTGAGCCACCATGTGGGTGCTGGGAACCAAACTCTTGTCTTCTGAAAGACCAACAAATCTCTCCTTCTTTCTCTTTTGATTTTTCGAGACAGGGTTTCTCTGTATAGCACTGGATGTCCTGGAACTATCTTTGTAGACCAAGCTGGCCTTGAAATCATAGAGATCTGCCTGCCCCTGCCTTCCAAGTGTTGGGACCAAAGGCGTGTGCCACCAGGCTCAGCCACACTTTGTTTATTCAGACAAATCCTCTCACTGGCCTGGAACTGTGCAAATAGAAGAGGCTGACTAGGCAGCCCCAGGGGTCTCCTGCCTCCGTCCCTGCACTTACAGTACAGTATGTGTCACTATGCCTGGCCTTTTCTCATTATATGGCCTTGGCTGGCTTGGAGTTGACTATGTGGACCAGGCTAGTCTCAAACTCACAGAGATCCTCCTGCCTCTACCTCATGAGTGCTGGGACTAAAGGTGTGCGCCAATACACCCAGCCATGCCTGTCTAGGGACTCAGACTCACCCTTAAGCTTGACAGCAGGCATTTCCCCCACTGAGCTATCACCGCAGTCCGATCCTCCCTAGTTCTTACTTCCATTTTCTGGAAGTTGTTAACACAATGGAGGAGGAAAGGGAGACAGGAGGAGAAGGCGAGAAGGAGACCCCAGGATTGCATGAGACTCTAGTGTTATTTCTATCCACATTGCAGACTGCAGTGAGGACAGACACTCGGGGCAGACCGCCTCTGTGGCTCAGACCCTCCCACCCCACTTACCTGCAGAAGCATGGCCAGGAACCTCTTCTCTGCTTCGTTCCGGCCATAGCACTGGAAGCTGTGCGTGTAGAGGGTGTATGTGTAGCCGTACAAGGACACCTGCACCGTGTCGCTGGCATTTGGCTCCATCTTCTCCTCGGCCACGAAGGATATCTGGGTGGAGGCGCCACCTAAGTCCAGGGCTCCTGTGGTGTCTACTCCGTGCGGGTGTACCCACATGTGCCACAGGTTCTTCTGCATAGTGGGAAAAGGAAGTGAGGAGAGAAGACAAAGACACCATCGTCTCTGCTTGCTGGGGCGCTACTGCTCGGCAGGGGGGCATGGGTACACTCAGGACTGCTTCTGCTCGGCAGGGGGACGTGACTGAACTCAGGGTGGATCCTCTCTTATTTTAGGGATTATAAGATGATCTGTGAGATAACACATAAGCATGCAGCTCATGAGCTGTGTGTGGAGGGGACAGGTAGGGAAGTGAAAACAATTAGAGAGAGCCTGGGTTGTATGGAACCCTGCTAGTAGCTCCCCGAAGGAAAAAGTGACCCCTGGTAACTGAGTCTAAGTCCTCTAAAGCCAGGGGAGGCTAGGCAGGTGGAGTTTCAAGTGAGATTACCCAAATATTAATCATGCCAGTTAATCTTAAAATTCAAAATATACTCATGGGGGTTCAAAAGTCTAGACTGGGATGTGGTCTGAGTGTCTTCTGCAGGGACTGGACTGTAAGGAGACCGTTGGACACAACGTAAAGAAGACTCCTTCTCCTGGGGACTCTGGACAAAGACTGAGGGCTCTCTAATTTCCAGACAGTCAGGGAGCCTCTTGGAAGGGTCCTCTTTAAGCTGCCCTTCTAAACATCCAGAGCCTGGTGTTTAATTTAGATCCTCCCCAAATTTCTTACGAATGATTGAGCAACATGGTTCAGGATGTCAAAGCCCTTCCTCAGCTGTTGTCCCTGAGGGCTTCCCCCGAGCATGGACCGCCACCTCCGCTGGCTCCCACGGGGACGGGATAAATGGGGAGATCAGAAACCATGCACTTCTTTCCACACACCTCCAGGAAATTTCCCATTATATAGTTGGCTGTAATCCATCCATACACCCCTTCCTCTTGCCCAGAAATGATCTGAGCACCCCTAAAATCAAAAGGCTGGGACTTGAAGTAGCTTTGGATGCTCTCAAGGACTTCACGAGCTGCTGTCTCATTCTGCAACCTATGCAAGGCACAGAACACAAGAGGCTGAGCACAGAGGCGAGGTGGGCATCGATCAACCCCCCCTTAGTGAGGAAACATCCTCTTCCTTGCCCCTGCTGGCATGAGGTAGGAAAACAGCTTCTGGTAGAAGCCCCGTTGCCATCACCATTCCCAACCCCAGGCTGGTTCACTTTTCAGGAGGTGGGTAATCAGACTTCTTATCTGAATTGCTCTAGCTCAGGCCAGTGGGGAACACAAGACGGGAGAGGGACCAGCAGTAACCTACAGCCTCTGGGGCATCACAGAAAGGAGCCTCATTTGGCCAAAAACAGGAGGGTGCACCCTCTAATTGCTTGAGAGTTTTACCAGGAGGGGACAGGTGCATCCTCATGTCCCTGGACAGAAAAACACCAGCATCTATCTGACCGTCAGTGCCTGACAGCCTAGTATCACCAAGCCACACAGGCACAGTGTCACCAAAGCTCCTGTCTGACATGTTACCCTACAGACCAGCAGTTCTCAACCTGCAGGTCTTGACCTCTCCTGGGGTTGAGCGACCCATTCACAGGGGTCGCCTAAGACCATCGGAAAATATAGATATTTACATTACAATTCATAACAGTAGAAAAATAAGTTTATGGTCAGGGGTCACCGCAGCATAAGGAACTGTACCAAAGGGTGGCACAGCTTTAGGAAGCTGAGAACCACTGCTCTAGATAAAGTTCACATTGCTGGGCAGTGGCAGTGCACGCCTTTAATCCCAGAACTGGAAGCAGAGGTGGTTGGATTTCTGTGAATTCTAGTGCAGCCAGGCATATAGAGTGAATCCCGGGTCAGCCAGAGGTACAGAAAAACTCAGTCTGGGGGTGGGGGGATGGGATGGGGGTGGGGGTGGGAAGGAGAGAGGGAAGGGACAGGAAGAGGGGGAGGGGAGGGAGAGAGAGAGAGAGAGAGAGAGAATCCCTTTGTTAGTGGGAAAAGGAAGCGGGTGTCTGCTTGTTTAGTGAGGGAGGGAGGAAAAGCCCTGGTGGCTTCAGGCGATGGTAAGGATGAAGAAACAGCAGGGAAGGTTCCATCCGCAGTAGACTCTCTGGAGTTCTTTCCATGATGGTGTTAAAGAGCCTGCTCTTGCCTGGTCTTTTCTGTTTTCTCCTACTGGGATCACGAGCAGAGCTCCTTACTTTCCAACACAACACCCCAGCAGCCTGTCCTATGGACAGATTTACATTTCTGTCTTTTTCTAGAATGATTTTTAAAATTCTATTTCAAACTCAACACACTACCACAATGAAAAACCAGAGAAGGCCAGGGATATAGCTGGGTGGAGAGCACTTGCCTTGCATGTACAAGACCCAGGTTCAACGCCCAGCACAGGAAAACAAAACAACAACAAAATAACGAGAAAAAACTCAGCAGGGTGGGTGAATCCTATAATCTGCAGAGGCAGGAGGATGGCTGCAAGTTCAAGGACAGCCTGGTCTACACAGTACAGGCTAGCCTAGGCAATAGATAGAGTGAAATCCTATTTTAACAAAACAAAGACATAAAAGTTATGTTTGTTTGTCTTTTTAATGTCTTGTCTTATTTTTTAATGTCTCTGGAATCAATGTCAAGTCTACAGATTCAGCAGGAACAGAGTAGATGGAATGAGATGTTTGTTCCATAAAAATTGCAGAAGCTTTGACTAGGGTGAGGAGCAGGCATTGTATCATCTTACAAAGGTTTCTGGAGGGCTGGAGAGATGGTTCTACGGTTAAGAGCACTGACTGCTCCTCCAGAGGTCCTGAGTTCAATTCCCAGCAACCACATGGTGGCTCACAACCCTCTGTAATGAGATCTGATGCCCTCTTCTGGTGTATCTGAAGACAGCTACAGTGTACTCATATAAATAAAATGAATCTTTAAAAAAAAAAAAAAGGGCAAATACCATGGTGCCCAGCTGTATAGTTTTAAAAACAAAACAAAACAAAACAAAAAACAAAGATTTCTGGAACATTCTGCAGAGGGGCAGAGCCTACGTGGCAAAGGCCTGACCTTACCACAGACTCTAGCTGACTGTCTACCCATGCCAGAAACAATAACTGTTCTCTAAGAAAGCACAGGACACCCAGTGATCAGAAGTCATGTCAGACCTTTTCTAGATTTCTTGGTAAAATCACCATGGAGAAGGAACCCAATTTTAGATGTCTTTCATGGTGTTAAAATACTGGCTACATATTCCCCAGCTATCAAAGCCCAAGCTTACAGTAGAGTATAGGCTTTCTGCTCCTGGTTTGGCTGCCCCAAACAGAATGATGCTCTTGGCTGCTCGGGTCACATGGCCGCCTCTGTGCCCTTAGCCCTTACCTCAGCAAGCGCATTCCTGCTGTGGCTCCCAAGTAAATGCGGGTGGATCCGTGGAGGCCCTCTGGGACCTGTTCCTTGACCTTTAGCATACAGTCCTCAAAGGCTTTGGGGGCATCTTGGGGGTTACTCTCATAGCTGGAGATTCCAGAGCCTGAAGAGCAAGCAGTCAGAACTCACTAGCACCCCTTCGAACAAACAATAGCAAAAGATTTTTAAACGAAAAGTCAGGAGTGGGAGATGATTCTGTTGATAAGGTGTTCGCCGTGGGTTTACAAGGCCTGTGTTTATAAGCACTGATCTCCAGGGCTCATACAAAAAGCTGAGTGCATTCTTGTAATCTCAGCTTTGAGGAGGCAGAGACCTCCAGGTCAGGTCAGAGAGAGAGAGAAAGAGAGAGAGAGAGAGAGAGAGAGAGAGAGAGAGAGAGAGAGAGAGAGAGAGAGAGAGGAGTGGGAGGGGAGAGGGAGAGAGGGGGAGAATGAGAGAAAGAGGGAGAGAGAAAGGGGGAGGAGGAGGAGGAGGAAGAAGAAGAAGAAGAAGAAGAAGAAGAAGAAGAAGAAGAAGAAGAAGAAGAAGAAGAAGAAGAAGAAGAAGAAGAAGAAAGAAGAAAGAAGATGGCTTAGCGGTTAAGATGCTCTTCCAAAGGTCCTAAGTTCAAATCCCATCAACCATATGGTGGCTCACAAACATCTGTAATGGGATCTGATGCACTCTTCTGGTGTGTCTGGAGACAGCTACAGTGTACTCACACACATAAAAATAAATAAATAAATCTGAAAGAAAGAAAGAAAGGAAAGAAAGAAAGAAAGAAAGAAAGAAAGAAAGAAAGAAAGAAAGAAAGAAAGAAAGAAAGATTAAAACCCAAGGTGGAGGGCGGTGCCCGAGGACTGATAGCCAGAAGAGTCCTCCGGCTGCCACAGGCACCTGTGCACACTCTGAGCCCTCACATGCTAGCTGTCTCCCGTGGAAGGGGCTCTCGCATCCTGGAGGCCATCATCGGTGACTCAGGCACAGTGTGCACTCGTGGGGCCCTCAGAACACCATCTCTCCTTGGAAGGGTGTTACCTCAGGAATCCACAAATACTCTGAGGGAACAGAGACCACAGACTCCAGCTGAAATTACAGAGCCAAAGTTTGGCTTAGTGTCACACCCTAGAGGACACATGGCTTCTCCAGCACTAATTTGGGCTCTGTTTTCTCAGAATGGTGACCAGCCACAAGGATGGGTGAGCCCAAGCTCATCCCAGAGGCCTAGACCCTCAGACTTTTCTTTCACTAGTGTCTCCTCTCCCAGGTGGGAGTCGATCTCTGCCTCTCCATTTGTCTGTAGCTCTGGCTGTCATGGGAAAGCCACCAACATGGCTTGGTTCCCGGCGTGTGTGTGTGTGTCTGTCTGTCTGTCTGTCATCTGGCCATCTATCTGTCTGCGTGTGCATTCCTCTCCTACAACACTGCCTGCCCTACAAGCATGTACTCTCTGGCCCTGTCACATCATCCTGTGCAAACTGGGATGTTGGAGAATTTGTACGAGAAAATATTTACTCTTTGCTTATTGCTCTTGCTGTGAGGAGACATGTCTCCTGTTTCCCACCATCACCTAGGAGACCACCGAAGGAGGAAATCTCCACCATTCATTGCCGGAAATCCCCCGAGACAGAGGGCTGGAATGGGAGGGAGTGGGCCCAGCTGCCTCCACAGACGGACAGCCACAGGGTCCTTCACACCCCCCGCCCCCTTTACCTTTCACGCTGCATCTGAAGGTCTGGCTGACCACTCCCGTGTTATTCTCCTTCTCTGCTGGCCACTGGTACACATAGACAGTGGTTCTGGAAGAGCCGGCGTCCAGCACGATTCCATACTGAAGGGAGAAGGAAGAGTTGGCAGCAGGCTGGGCCCTTCTGAGCACTCGCCTCACAGGATCACTCATCTTGGAGCATTACATACATGCCTAATGTCTTGGTCAAATCAACTCCCAATTCCCTCTCCCACTCTCCCTTATCCTGCCCCCACTGCCCCACCCCACCAACTTCACACTTTCTTTTCATAGCCTACTCCAGCCAGTATCATCCACATGTGTGCAGGTTCAGGGTCTGTTATGGTTTGTATATGCTAGGCCCAGGGAGTGGCACTATAGGAGATGTGGCCTTGTTGGAGTAGTTGTGGCCTTGTTGTAGTGGGTGTGGCCTTGTTGGCATAGGTGTGTCACTGTGGGCATGGACTTTACGACCCTTATCCTAGCTGCCTGGAAGTCAGTATTCTGCTAGTAGCCTTCAGATGAAGAAGTAGAACTCTCAGCTCCTCCTGCACCATGCCTGCCTGGATGTTGCCATGATCCCACACTGATAATAATGGACTGAACCAAGCCAGGCAGCGGTGGTGGTGGTGGTGGTGGTGGTGGTGCACGCCTTTAATCCCAGCACTTAGGAGGCAGAGGCAGGCGGATTTCTGAGTTCGAGGCTAGCCTGGTCTATAGAGTGAGTTCCAGGACAGCCAGGGCTACACAGAGAAACCCTGTCTCAAAACAAACAAACAAACAAACAAACAAACAAATAATGGACCCAATCTCTGAACCTGTAAGCCAGCCCCCATTAAATGTTGTCCTTATAAGAATTGCCTTGGTCATGGTGTCCACAGCAGTAAAACCCTCACTAAGACAGACACTATGTCCGTTTAGCAAAATAGCAGTAGGGAGAGCCCTGGCTATTGTAATGGGCGTGCTTCATTTAGGTAGAGACAGATCAAGAAGAGAGAACTATTTGTCTCCAAAGTAGCTGTAGCTCCCTGGACTCTGAGGAGGGGATGAGGTGAGGTGGGAGGGCTCTCGGTGTCGGTCACTCACGAGGGAGGGAGCTTAAAATGCCCAGTGCTGTGCTCCCCACCAGACCAACAAAGTCTGAATCTCTAAGGAGAGACATGGCACCGCCTTCCCAGGTAATTCTAATATGCTGATGGATTTGAGAACCGAATGTGAAGGAGCTGATTAGTGACATGTGAGCACCCAGCTCCCCCTCCCCCTTCACCCCTCCCCCTTCACCCCTCCCCCTTCACCCCTCCCCTTCACCTCTCCCCCTTCACCCCCCCTTCACCCCTCCCCCCTCACCCCTCCCCTTCACCCTTCACCCCTCCCCACTCACCCCTCCCCCTTCACCCCTCCCCCCTCACCCCTCCCCTTCACCCCTCCCCTTCATCCCTCCCCCTTCACCCCTCCCCTTCACCCCTCTCCCTTCACCCATCCCCTTCACCCTTCACCCCTCCCTACTCACCCCTCCCCCTTTACCCCTCCCCTTCACCCCTCCCCCTTCATCCAGACCTCAGAGGCCAGGTGGGGTCTCTGTGAATGTCCAGGCTTACTGTGGGGGATAAACAATCAAAAGAGGTTTTGGGAAGACATCGGAGGAACGTCTCACAAGGAAGAACCTTATAAGTGCTCACGATTAAGGCAAAAGGGTAGTTGCTCCCCTGTGGTAATTCATAAGTGAACAAGTGCCCAGTCAGGAGTTGCTGGGCTGAGCTAGGGTTGTCTAGCATTCCTGGACTGGGCAGCCCAGCTGGGGTCAGGCACCTGTGAGGCAGCCCTGAACCAAACTGGAGAATCAAGAATGCAAGTTAGGAGCAGAATTAGGGATGCTGGGGCAAGGCCAGAGTCAGCTGTGGGCTCCGGGGGCTCTGGGGGGTCCGGGGGGCTCCAGGGGCTCCGGGGGCTCCGGGGGGGCTCCGGGGGGCTCCGGGGGGCTCCGGGGGGCAGCCTTCCTTTCACCCTCGCCTTTGGGAGGAGGTGAAGCTGAGTCCTGGACAGGATGGATCCTCCAGTCTCACAATGCTAGGAGACAGGTGTCCTCTCTGGGCTCCCTCATCTTAGGTGACTTCCTGCAGGGGCGTACAGGAAACCATGTGTGCAGGGCTACGTGGCTGCTTGTTTTAAAAGGCCATGGTTGCTAAGGATGCTAGTGTTGGTCTAGAGTCTTAGTCACTGGGGAAGTTGAGGCAGGAAAACCAGGAGCTCAAGGCCAGTCCTGTCTATCTAGAGAGCAAGTGTGAAGCCAGCCTGGGCTACATGGCACCCTGTCTCTAAAGAATAAACACACAATAAAATAAAATAAAATAAAGTAAAATAAAATAAAATAAAATAAAATAAAATAAAATAAAATAAAATAAAATAAAATAAGTGACTCTCAGCCAAGAGTGGTGATCTGAACTTGTAATCTCAGGTTTGGGGAGGTTGAGGAGGGATTGCTGCACATTCTAGGCTAGCCTGGCCACAGAGTGTGACTTATCTGAAAAAGGGAGTTATGAAGTAGCTTAGTCTCCGGGCAGTGGTGGCGCTCGCCTTTAATCCCTGTGCTTGGGAGGCAGAGGCAGGCGGATTTCTGAGTTCGAGGCCAGCCTGGTCTACAGAGTGAGTTCCAGGACAGCCAGGGCTACACAGAGAAACCCTGTCTCAAAAAACCAATAAATAAATAAATAAATAAATAAATAAATAAATAATAAAATGAAGTAGCTTAATTGGTAAAGTTCTTTCTGGACAAACCCGATGACTTGAGTTTGATCCCTGGAACCCACATTAAGGCAGAAGGAGAGAAAACCTCCCCACATCATTCATATACGTATGTGTATGCATACATTATGTAAATATACATACAACTTATATATACAACTAAGATGGAGGGCCTTTATATCACACATAGAAAAGCCAAACAACAAAAAAAAAAAAAAAGAAAAGAAAAGCCAAACAATAAAATAAATGCGGTTATAAAGAGAAAGTGAGAGAGGAAAGGCAAACCAGCGGGCTCAGGTCCAACTATTGTCTTAATCTGGTGATATTTAATGTCGGATAGCCTGCTCTATATGTGGCTTCACAGATGCACGTATGTGTAGATGTATGTTTATTTAGAGGCCAGACCCTACTGTATCACCTAGGCTGGCCTCAAATTCTTGACCCTCCTGCCTCAGTCTCCCATGTGCTAGGAGTGCAGGGGGGCAGGGTACCACCATGCCTGGCTATAGTTGTATGGGTTTTTTTAATTTTTATTGGGGTTTTTTTTTATTGTTATTTTTTGGTTTTCTTTCTTTCTTTTTTTTTTTTCTTTTTTTGGTTTTTTGGATTTGGTTTTTTCGAGACAGGGTTTCTCTGTATAGCCTTGGCTGTCCTGGAACTCACTCTGTAGACCAGGCTGGCCTTGAACTCAGAAATCCACCTGCCTCTGCCTCCCAGAGTGCTGGGATTACAGTTGTGCGCCACCACAGCCCGGCTTGGTTTTCTTAAACATTATTTTTGTTGTTGTTGTTTTTTATTTATACGAGTACACTATAGCTGTCTTCAGACACACACCAGAAGAGGGCGTCAGATCCTATTACGGATGGTTGTGAGCCACTATGTGGTTGCTGGGAATTGAACCCAGGACCTCTGGAAGAGCAGTCTGTGCTCTTACCCGCTGAGCCATCTCTCCAGCCCATGTTTTTATTTTTCTTAAGACTTATTTATTTTTATCTCATGTGTGTTTGCTTGCATGTATGTACATGTATAACATGCACACTTGGTGCCCACAGAGACCATGACAGGGTGTCGGGTCCCTTGAAAGTGGAGTTACAGTGTGAGCTACCCTGTGGATGCTGGGAACTGAACTGAAGTCATCTGCAAGAGCAGCCAGCGCTCTTGACCCCTGAGCCACCTCTCTAGCCCCAGTTTTGTTTCTAAATCAAGGTTCAATTACAGTGTACACATGTGTGCAGGATTTGTGTGTGTTTAATGCTCTTTCCTTAACAAGTTTTCATAAAATTCTCTCTTCCAGTAAGCAACTTTGAATAGCTCCATCTTGTCTTTTGTGACATTCAGAATATTCACTAAAGCACTTCTCTGGTTCTAGGCCCACAGGAAAGTTCCAGTTCTCTCCTCTCCGGAGCAGTTGCCTGCCCAGCTCCTGGCTCACAGCGTTTCTTCCATTGAATGAGAAAACCAGTAGTGTTGGTTGGCTCTTGGACAGCTCCTTAATCTCAGTCCTTCAGGTGGATGAATCTGATAGGGATCCTGATATGACATCCCCTGAGGCAGACAAGGCTGGCATTGTTCAGATCTGTCCCAGGTGGAGACTCCAAGTGACCTTAAAGTGCAGGTGGGAACTGAAGCCAGGCCCTGAAGAGGCCTGGGCCAGTGGAGGCTCAGCCTGCGATAGGAGCTGACTGCCACCGCCATCACTGGCCCTGCCAGACCAGGTGTGTGCACACATGTACACACACACACACACACACACACACACACCAGAGAAAGAATGAGAGTATGAAGCCTCAGGGTCGAGGGTGAGATCAGAAAGAAGACAGAGCAGCCACTCCTTGGAATGCCAGCTAGTACTGGGCTTCAACAGTGGCAGGACCCTCCAGCACCTGCTGATGGGTGGACAGGACCCAACTCTGCGGCTAACCCACTTCTACCGACATATGTGGTGAGATTAAGGAGTTGTGTGTGTGTGTGTGTGTGTGTGTGTGTGTATACAGGTATGTGTGACCACACTGAGCACACTAGAGGCTGACACTGAGTTTCTTTCTCTATTATTCTTTACCTTTAAAAAAAAAAAGGTCTATTTTGTGTGTACAGGTGTTTTGCCTACATGCATGTGTGTGTACCATGTATGTGCCTGGTACCCATGGAGGCCAGATCCCCTGAGAGTGGAATTGCAATGGCTGTGAACTGCCATGTGCCAGGGCCTGACCTGAATCCCTTGGAAGAATAGTGCTCTTCACCACTGAGCCCTCTCTCCAGCCGGTCCCCCCCCCCCCCGGGGTGGGGGAGGGGCAAGGTTTCTCGTTGTTCCCAGCATTCAACAATGCCAGGCCTGCTGGCCCTCCCCACCTCCCAGAGCCAGAACTGCAGGCAGGTGCCATGGCATCTGCTCCTTAAGCTTGTGCAACGATCGCTTTACTCACCGAAGCATCTCCCCAGATGCCCACTGTCACTTGCAAAGTGAAAGAATATATTTTAACCCATGTTTGCAGATTCTCTGCCTGAATTGCCTGGCGCACTGTGGCTGTGGTGAAGAGGGACGGAATGAAAGTTTTCACTCAGCTAGGCAGGTGATAGTCACTCACGGTCACCCTCTGCTGAGAGGGCCAGACAGGAGGAACCGCAAGTGGCTTTAGAATTTAGCCTACGGGTTACCACAGCCACATGGGTGAGCCTCCGTGTGGCATGCCCAGAGGACTGTGTGTTCTGAGGACTTCATGCTGTTATGGAGTCCTGCTCTGCTTGTGCCCTCACGTCCCTCTTAATCTAAAAATTATATGAAAACACTAAAGGGGCTTCCAGCCCCTCACTGGGCAGTATCTCTGGCACTCACAATGCTAATGCTTGATTACTTGCAGGCGTTGCTGCTGGAGCAGATCAATGACTCAGTCGCTACCCTAGAGATGAGCTTAGAGACGGAGACTGTCAGCAATGACCACCAGCTCTAGAAAACATTTGGAAAAATAAAGCTAAGTTAAGATGGCTTTACTATGGCTATGGTGCAGAAAATCTTAGGAAACAATTTGAAGTTCAGACAGGCACAGTCTTACTAGTTAAGCTAGGGATGGTTTATGGTCAAGGAACAAGAACACCGGCAGAGCTGAGGCTGGACTGATGACTGATTTCTTATATTCATTTTTTACCTCAACTTCCTGATATGATTTAATAAGAATTGCTAATGAATAGATATGCATTCTGGAGATTTAAGGTAGATATGACTGGTTTCTATGTAAAAGTTTAGATTAGTGATTCTTTTAAAATTCTTACAAGATTACTTTTAAAGATAAATAATAATAATTAAAAAACCATAATTTGCTGCCTGACAGAAGGAGAAACTGAATGAGAAAAGTTCCTCGCTTTCTTACCTTTTGTTAATTGATAACAAGTCGCTTAGTTATGGTCATATGTGGGTTTTGAGGAATAATTTGTTTTCTTTACTTGTACTACATAATGTTATTTCTTGTAAAGGCATTGCAGAACACATTGTTTTTTCTGTAATCCTTCACTAGAAGAAAACTAAAACAATCATACTGTAATTTCATACTGCTTGAAAGATATGCTGTCGAAGCTATGGAAGAAGAATAAAGTGGTGGGGGCTGGAACACTGTTCCTTTCACCCACCTTGTGTGTGTGTGTGTGTGTGTGTGTGTATGTAAAGCTTGTCTGGCTATATGCTGGAGCTCGTTCCATCTACCAATTGTGTGTATATATGTACATATGTATATATGTACGTGTGTGTATATGTACGTGTGTGTATATGTAAATGCTTGGAGCCTGTTTGTTTGTTGGAGCTTTGCTCTGACCGTTCTATGTGTGAATGTGTATATGTCTATCTATAGTTCTGAATGTATATATATATATATATATATATATATATACACACACACACACATATACACATATATATATGTATGTCTATATTTATGTGCATGACGTTATTGGACTCTGCCTTTTGCTTTATCCACTTTGTGTGTGTGTGTGTGTGTATGAATTTTCTCTTCTCTTTCTCTCCAGCCCCAAGGAGTTAAAAGAGTTCATAGTTTTTCTGATGGCCACAGGGAGTGCCAGCCCCAGTAAATCAAGCTTTGTTCCCTTAGAGAAAAGTCCTCTGAGTAACTTTTCTAATTGCTGGCTGCCTTTGGCAGCAGCCCTCGTAGGTATCTGGATCCTCCCCCATCAGTGGCTCTAAGCATTGACCCCCAACAGTTTACCCACCACAGGTGTGCAAAAGCGGTCACTGGCAACCCTCTGCTCAGTGTGGGGATGAAAAGAAACATGGTTTGAATGTGGTTCTGATGGTACACGCAGTATGTTCCACCAGGCATAGCAGTATAAGCCCTTAACCCAGCACTCAAGAGGCAGAGGCTGCCTGATCATTGTGAGTTCCAGACCAGCTTGAACTACACAGACAGACACTATCTCAAGGGGGGGAAAAAAAAAAGACCAGGCTGGCCTTGAACTCAAAGAGATCTGCCTGCCTCTGCCTCCTGAGTGCTGGAACTAAAGGCATGAGCCACCACTGCCTGACTGGAACAGTCTTTCACATAAGCCTGTGCACCAACATTTGAATACTGTGTGATCTTCTGCCAAAAGCCAAAATGCAGGTGACAGGTGACAGGTGACAGGTTATAGGTCTTAGATTTCTTCTTAGTACTACCAGGCTCCTGGGCAGATGCACACTGGGAACTAACTTTACCTGGTGCTTTAATGAACTTTATTGCCTTCACAAGGCTGGTATAATCACCATCTTACCTGACCCATGAGAACAACCCTGAGATTAAGCCTCATTAACTCTCAGACCTGTCTATAGAGCTCCCAGGTTTTCATGGAGTCCTAGGAAACCAGGTTTGATGGGACACTGTGGACTAACAGGCCTAATACCATGCGACATATGACTTTGTTTGAACAAAAGATCCCCTCAAACCGTACCCACAGAGCATGCAAAACAGCCTGGAAAGTGGACCAGCTTGAATTAGGAAGGAATCCAGGACCTTCTGCGGTGGGAGGAATCAGTCATCCATTTCTTGCTGCCTCTACCCAACAGGCCTGAGTAGCTCACAGAGGGGAAGTCCATCCCTGAACCCTTAACAGTTCCATCTCCAATGGTGACAACCAGTGGCTATACAGAGAGCACCCACCGGACTACTGGGAACAGACGGGGAAGCCCCAGCCATAGATGGTCACGCTGGGGACAGAGAAAACCCTCCAAGGGAAGATTTTGGAATTTGTAGTAATCGAGCAGGTGGGGGCTTGAGTGGCAAAGGAGAGTGCTGACATCATGTTTACTCTCCAGGCTGTGGAGCAGGTCAGACCAGTAACACAAGGAACTGGGGACATTTCTGACCCCGACTGAGGTTCTCTTAATGGCTCTGTTCTTAAGCTTGCATCAGTCAAGGTCAGGCAAGCCGCGGCTGGATTTAAGAGCAGGTGTCATACCCTTTCACAGTAGAGGGGAGTAACAAACGCTGCAGGTGCAGGGCAAGCTGGAGGCTCATAACCCACAGCCGGTTGCACACTGGCGAAATAGGGCTTGCGGCGAGACATAAATATTACCGAGGCTAAAAGGCTCTCAGTCATTGAAGTGCACTCATGCAGCTCCTTACCCCGCCCCTGGAGTGCAGCAGAAAACCAAAACACGGAGCTCTTCACCCCAAACAAAGCTTCCTGTGGAACTCCCTCGGCAGGCTGTCAGTCATCTGTCCCAGCATCTACTGCCCAGAGCATCTGTGCGCTCACATTTCATTCCACTCAAGCAAAATGACCGTCAGAACCAGGCCGCCTCCTGTGCCCTGCAACTGTGGCCAAATGGATTGAAAATCCTTTCTTTCTGTTTCTGTCTGTCCTACAGGATGTAGTCAGCGCCGGCTTTGGCTTCCGGGTGATGGGATTATAGGAGTACACAATCTTGCCAGCTGTTTAGTAAATAGTAATGAGACACCCCATAATAATAAAGCACAGTATGAAAATACACAAGCCAGTGACATGGTCATCTATAACGCTAGCACGCACCATGCCGTCCTTTTACTCTGCTGGCAGCCCTGTGGATTTGCTGACACCAGTATCGCCACAAACGCATGCGAGATGAATACTGTGCCGTGCGGTCACTATGGTGCACGTCTTTAGCTGACAGGAAGTTTCAGCTCCGACTACGGCAAGCAGCTACCTTGTGTCCACCTCTCAGGCCAGTGGTGAGATCCGGCCTCTGAGATCCTGACTTCTGAGGATCGGAACCACAGAATGCTCTACAAGGAGGGCCAGAGGCTCAGGGTAGGCCTGTCCCCTCATCTATAGAGACAAACTTGAAGCCCACTTAGAACTGGTCCTTTTAAAATATGGGGCTCAGATGTGTGGCTCTATTTACAGTGTTCTAAAGTGATCTCAGTTTTCCATCCCATCCCCCAGTTCTACAAGGCTTCCAGAATCAGTGCCACCCCCAAACCCTGGCCTTGCTTCCTGTGCTCTAGTGGGGTTGTTCATTGTCTTCTTTTTGGTTTTTCATGACAGGGTTTCTCTGTGTAGCCCTGGATGTCCTGGAACTCACTCTGTAGACCAGGCTGGCCTAGAACTCAGAAATCCGCCTGCCTCTGCCTCCCAACTGCTGGGATTAAAGGTGTGCGCCACCACTGCCCAGCTTTCATTATCTTCTTGTAAACTTGGCACAACTTGGAGTCTTTTGGAAAGAGGAAATCTCAATTGAGGAACCGCCTCCATCAGACTAGCCTGTGGGCATGTCTGTGGTGCATTTTCTTGGTTGTAGACTAATGTCTGAGGGCCCAGCCCACTGTGGGCAGTGCTGCTCACAGGCAGAAGGTCCTGGGTTTGTATAAGGACACTCTTATACAAACAAAGTGAGCAAATCAACAGGAGCAAGCCATGAGGAACAAAAGCAGTGTTCTCCCATAGCTTCTGCTTCAGTTCTGCCTCCAGGGTCCCATCTTGGGCTTCTGTATGATTTCCCTTCAGGGTTGACTGTAAGCTGAAATGCCACCCCTCTCCAAGCAGCTCTCGGTCATTGTCTCTTTATTATAGCAATAGAAAGCAATCTAGGACAGATCTCGCCCAAGGCTGAGCCCTCCTCCCGGAGTCTCCAGAACTCAGGGTCAGGAGAAGCTGGGGGAGGGAAGACAGCCCAGTAGTGAGAAGCAAGAACTGATTTTAGTTTTAGTCTTGCGACTCACTAGACAAGTGCCTGTCTCTTAGCCTGCCAGACAGGGGTCACCAGCGGTGCCTCTGCCATCTCTGCAGTTGACATAAAGGTTAAAAGAGACAAATCCCAGTGTGTGTGGGTAGAGGTGCTCACTGACCCGAGCAGAGCACAGGAAGTGTGAGGACACGGTATTATCTTAGCTGCAATCCAGGTCATTCATAGTTTGGAGAAAAGGGCAGAGCCGGGGCCACAGAAAAACAGCTTCTCTTCCCTCAGCTGATGCCTTGGGCAGAATGGCTGGTTCATCATTGGACTATGGCTTAGGACTATTTTTCCTTTACATTCTTCATAAGGACTGAGCTTTTAAGAAACATTTTATTTTTATTGCACATACATGTATGTGGTATAGGTGCATGTGAGTGCAGGTCCCCTTGCAGGCCAAAAGAGGATATCAGATCTTCTGGAGCCGAAGTTATAGGAAGTTGTAGGTAGGCCAGCACAGGCTCTGGGAACTGAGCTCAGGTCCTTTGCAAGAGCAGCAAGCCCTCTTTGCCACTGAGCTATCTGTCTAGCCACTGAGATTCTTATGTAAAATATTCCACATCTTTGATTTCAGCACTAGGGAGGCAGAGGCATGTGGATCTCTGAGGGTTCAAGGCCAGATTGGCCTAAATAGTGTATCCCGGGGCAGCCAGAGCTGTGTGTAATGAGACCCTAACACAAACACAAACACACAAACAACAACAAAACATCAGAATGGAAAGGTCTCACGTCAACCCTTCAGAATACCAGACAAAGCCACGGAACCCCAGGCAATGTTACTTCCTTGTTTTCTGAAAATGTCTACTCCAAACACAACCTTTGAGCAGCAGCTGGTGGCAAGAAGATGGAGAGAAGCCGAGAGGTCAGGGGAGAGTCACATAACACAGAGGAGGGCCTGGGCTCCTAATGGAGCCTCCTCTAGCTAACAAGGCTTCATACATGTTTAATGAGCCCAGGCCCAGGGACAACAGAGCGGAGGCTCTGAGTGGCTGCCAGAGCCTAAAATACCACTGTTTAGGGTATTGCATAAAACGTTTGTTGACTGATTTCCAAAATGACTGAAAGGCTCAGCGACCATCACTTTCTTTCAAGGCCCACCCTGCTCCACCATCCATCTCTCAGAGTCAAGGCCAGCAGGCAAGCTCACGAGGCTACTTGGGGCTGAAGTCAGGTCTCCAGGCCTGCATATTAAGTCCTCAGGGATGTTTGCCAGGGGGTTGCCGGGAGTCACACATATGCCCTAGACCTAAGAGAAGATCTTAGACCACAAACATAACTCAAGAGGATTTCTCAACACTCTTAAAAGCAGGAACCTGTGTCTCCTGCTGTTCACGCAGGCTGCACTGTTTCCAGGAGCTTATAAACTGGTCAGAGTGGGAAGAGAGCCAGGCCTATCGTTCTTGGGGACACATCCTATTTTGTATCCTATAGTCAGAAGTGAAGCAAGGCCACCCAGTCCCTGCATCCCAAACATCACAGACCCAGTAGCCCCAGACCCCCTCCTTGGGTCTCACACTGCTCTCTCCAGAGGAGGCAGGGAGGGTCCCCCTAAGTCGTGGGCTTTAAGATGGCTGAGGCAAAGGACATTCTGGCTTACCTTCAGCCCTGGAGGGAGAACCTGTGGGTGGTGGATCTGGATGAGTGTAAGTGTCACAAGCACCACAATGCTCACAAGCAGGACCACCAAGGTGACGATGGCTGGAGTCCTGGAGAGGGCCCTGAAGCCTGCAGTGAGGGGACAAGCACAGCGACATCCAAAAGTCATTTTCCGACCTCCACACACAGGCCACACACTTACACATGCACGAGTGCGCGTGCAAATACACGCAAGTAAATATGCAAATGCAAAATGGAACTCTTAAGTGCAGGTTGAAAATCTGGGTTTTCTACTAAAGCATGATATGGTCTTTTGCTTAATTTCAGTGAAAGAAGTTAGAACTGTGGAGTCGACAGAAGCGGGAAGAGGAGCAAGCGCTTGAAGGTTTGGGGAGGGAGTTCCGGGGAGGGAAAGGTGGATATTTATTACACATCAGTGTGTGTATGTGTGTGTGTGTGACAGTGTCCACCCACATTTGTCAAAACTCCACAAGTCCTTCAAAATTCTTTGGGGGCAAACTTGAAAAGCAAAGTGAAGCATCTTCCTTGGTACAACTCATCTTTTGAATTTTGTAAGGTTTGAATTTGTACACACACACACACACACACACACACACTGTAGCTGTCCTCAGACACACCAGAAGAGGGCATCAGATCCCATTACTGATGGTTGTGAGCCACCATGTGGTTGCTGGGAATTGAACTCAGGACCTCGGCAAGAGCAGTCAGTGCTCTTAACTGCTAAGGCATCTCTCCAGCCCTGAATTTTGTAATTCTTGATAATTGCATACATGTTGGGCCTGGTGGCCTCCAGAACTTGGTAGGCAGAGGCAGGTGGAGCTCTTTGAATCCAAGGGCAGCCTGTTCTACATAGTGAGTTCCAGGCCAGCTAGGGATCCACAGAGAGGCCCTGTCTCAGATAAATGAAAGAATTCCATACACAATCTTAAAACGTAAGTCTCAGCTTTTAAAAGGTAAGACTACCCAATCTGGGATTATAACTTAAGGTCTATCAGTTTTCTATCAATTACATGTAGTTTTACAAATATAAAGGCTAGTTGATTAAAACATTGAAGTCAGCTGAGCTTGATACTACCCGCCTACGATTATAGCACAAAAGTGGAGGGCTCAGAGGAAGAGGGATTTGGGGTTCAAATCCAGCCACAGCAAAAGTCCAAAGTCAGCCTGGGCTACATGAGAACCTGCATATTAAAAAAGCAAACTAATGCTGGGCAGTGGTGGCGCAGGCCTTTGATCCCAGCACTTGGGAGGCAGAGGCAGGCGGATTTCTGAGTTCGAGGCCATCTTGGTCTACAGAGTGAGTTCCAGGACAGCCAGGGCTACAAAGAGAAACCCTGTCTCAAAAACAAAACAAAACAAAAGAAACAAAAAATAAAACAAACAAACAACCTAGTCTAAATAATACTTTTGGTAGAACTTGTAAGGCATAAATACAAAAACGCACCCAATGGCTGAAATGTGATATCATAATTGGAGATAAGAAAACATCAATATTCCTCTTAAAATTGGCTGTTTAAGTGCAAATTATTTAAAATAAACAGTGAACTCTTCAGTCGTATCTCAAACATTCAGCCCCTCCGGCGGCCCTGCGGATTCAGGATGAGGACCTGCAGCTCACCCCAGCCTTTCCCCAGCCATGGGTGCATTCAGCCCTATTCCAGAACATTCCCTCTTGGGACTCTGAAGCCTATGATCTACTTCCTCTTTATTTTTCTACATTTTTTTTCCTGGAAGAAAACAAAGGCCTCCTGCACCACCGTAATCAAATTAGACACAGCCCCATATCCAATTGCATTGCCTTGCTCACTGCCTGGAAAGTGGTCAGAGTGGGGTGGAGTGGACTGCTCACAAGAGCCAGTTCCTTCTGCCAATCAGTGAGGACAAATGACAGACACTTCCTGAAGTCAAAGGTGGCTACTTAACACCGGCTCCTCTCTTGTGAGTATGAGGGGGTACCCCATCGTGGAAGATGACGTGTCAATATTTACCGCCTGACCCCAAGCTGCACTTCTGGAAACCCACCCCACTTAACCCGAGCATGCCTGTGAGGTGACTCATCTCGCAAACAGCCATTCAGGTCTGGAGGAGAGACGAACCCTGTGGTGTCGCTCAGAGCATCAGAAAGGGAAAGGGATCCCCTCTCTGTGCTTCTGAATACAAACTCCCCAGCCAGCCAGAAACCAGTGAATATTCAAAGATGAGCTCACACCTATTTTCAAACTATATCAGTGTCAATCACAGAGGTTTAAGGTATCCCCTGCCCCACACCAACAAAACCCAATAGTGCTAATCTGCCAACTTTAATCTACCTTAGGAAACAATGTGACTGATTAGCTTGTATGTGGGATGTTACCTCATCTGTTAAAATTCCAATGTATTTTGGGGGAAATGTGTGGTGCAATATAAACCATCTTTAGCAAGTCACTCTTTCCAAAAATGTAAGTATAATTGGTCTTTATGTCTTCAAGTCATTCCCTTCTGGAAGCCAAGAATCAGCAGTTGAGGGCAGCGCTAAGGAACCTCTTCACGGGAGGGGGGTGTGCAATGTAAGCCTTCTCTTGACCACAGCCAGGGGCTGGCTTCCAGGATCCTCCAGCCTCAGCACTTTCTAAGTCAGAAGCTGTGATTACCTTCAGCAAACACTAACCCAGCAAAAAAGCTCATCACAAAGTGAACAGAGGAGGCTAGGTCTCATACAAGACTCGCAGCCTAGAGCTGTGGAGCAGGGAGGGCTGGGCAAACAGTGCTAATTGTAGGTGCCTACGGAGCCTAGAGAGGAGGTAAGGGCGCCTCTCCTACCGCTTTAGGAATAGCTTGGGGGGTGGGGGGGAGTACTGGGGAGCCAGGAGGCCAGGCAGCCAAGCTGGGCTGGTTTGAAAGTGTGTGGGAACGAGGGGGAGGAGGAAGGAAGGGAGGGAGAGAGAGAGAGACAGGACACACACACTCACACACACACACTCACACACACACACACACACACACACACATGAGAGAGAGAGAGAGAGAGAGACAGAGACAGAGACAGAGAGAGAGAGAGACAGAGAGAGACAGAGAGAGAAAGAGACAGAGAGACAGAGACAGAGATAGATGAGAGACAGATGAAAGAGGGAGAGATGTTCCTGTGCAGCCTGTCATAGTACTCAGGGTGATCCTACTCTATCAGGATTCATCTCCACGTCAACAATACATATAACACAATACATAACACAAACCTTACACATAGCTAGGTAAGGAAACCACAAGAGCCAAAATAATGGATTATACAAACAGGAAAAACCATTTAAGCCAAACATTCGTGTTAGCCCTTGTTTCCTGTGGCTTTGTGGAAAAGCATTACTTTTATCTGAAGAATGCCAAGGGTGAAACCCAGGTGAGCCACGAAGTCTCAGAACAACAATAAACAGCCATTCACAGGAGATAAGGATGGAGAGCGAGGGACCAAAGCTGGGATCTTCCCGGATCTGACAAAACCATGCTAGTCACCCAGTGAGCGACACTCACCTGCCTGTTCACAGGGCTGGCGGGTCACCACGGTAAACATCTTCTCTCCGGGCTGTAGGGGTAAAAATATAGAATGAGCGTGTGGCTAAACTTGCACGTATTAATACTGAACACAACATCATCTAAACAGAAGCCTCTTTAGAAACAGTCTGGTCAAACTAGAAGTTCAGAGACCCACGGAAGCTGGAACTCCAACCCCAGCGTGCCCTCCCAAAACGTAAAACTGGAAGAATGGATTGGTTAAAACTTTAACTAGAGAGCAATTTTGAAAATAAAACCACAAAAGCGTGCGTGAGCGTGTGTATGTTCTATTTTTCTTTTTCTTTTCTCCTGTGGGTCGCTCCACCTGCGAACAGCACAGGGCAGAGTAAACCCCCTCTTAGGAATATTCACAAGGCTTGGGCTGGGCTGTACTTCAAAGCACACCAGCAAAGCCGGTTCGCAATGGTGTGTGCTGGTGGCTGCCAGCATGCAGTCACCCTTGAAGAGCTCCCTGAGTCGAACACCGGCAGACAGCTGTCAGGCCCTGGGGATCAGGGTGGGGATCCGGGAATTGACCGGTCCCCTGCATCTGCAGGTCTTGGGGTGCTTCGTGACGCGGTGACCTATCCTTGTCAGATGACAGTGCCTAGCTCCCCGGGTTTCGGCTCCTGTCTGCGGTCCTCTGCGGGAAGCCGTGCCTGGTCCTTCCCTCCGTGCTCCCGCCCCCCCTCCACCCTCCCCTGCTCCCCAGCCTGCTCCATCCCACCCCGCGGCGCGGGTCCAGACCTTACCTGCGCGCTGCGCTCGCCGCGGGTTGCTGAAAAGCGGAGGCACCTCTGGGGTGCAGGAGGTGCGGGAGTCCAGGAGGCGGAGCGAGGCGGCGTGGGTGGCGCAGGCTGCTGGGGACCGCCTCTGCAAGCGCTGAGGCCAGGACCTCTTCACCTCCCAGGCTCCTCCCTTTCTCTTCACCCCAGCCTGTCCTGCGAGAGGATGGAGGGGGATAATTGCCACGTGGGGGGTAGCCAGTCCTTTCCCGCCCAGTATTAGTTATCTCCCTCGTTGCTATGACAAACTACCTGACAAAAGGGACCTGAAGAAAAGGTGACTCACGGTTGTAGGTTGTAGGTACTCTCCACGAATGGCGCAGGTACTTAGGCTGCGGTCACATCTGCATTCAGGTACCAGAGACCCCAGTACTAGGACCACCCTCCTTCAAGATGGGTCTTCCCTCCTCAATTAACCGGGCCTACACACCCAGTCTCAGACATGCTCAGAAGTATCTCCTAGGTGATGGTAGATGCTGTTAAGCTGACAGAGTTAGTTATCTCTAGCTCTGGATATATCCCACCCAGCCAGATAGCTTCCCCCGTCTTTATCTTCTAACTCCCTACACTGTCCCCTGACCCCAAGGCAGAAGAGGAGGTGATGTGACTTTACCCCCAGTCCCAAGAGGCACCCCCTGTGGGGGTAGTTTGAATAAGTTTGGCTTCCACAAACTCACGTATTTGAATGTTTGGCCACAGGGAGTTGCACTATTAGGAGGTGTGGCCTTGTTGGAGGAAGTGTGTCACCGGGGAGGCGGGGCTTTGAGCTCTTAAATGCTCAAATCACACCCAATGCGAAACACATCCAGTCTACTGTTGCTTTAGGGTCAAGATGTAAATCCTCCAGCACCATGTTTGCTTGCATGCTGTTGTGGTTCCCACCATGATGATAATGGACTGAACTTATGAAACTATAAGTCAGCCTCAGTGAAATGTTTTCCCTTATAAGAGCTGATGTGGTCATCTTGTCTCTTCACAGAAATGAAACCCTAAGACACCCTGCCTGTTGGTCTTCCATCTGTCAAGACAACCTTTTTTTTTTTTAAAGAAAAGATGTGTTATTAAGCTTATATATTGCTTGTTATATTTTATTACATATACTTATGTGGTGTGTGGTGTGTTTGTGTGTGTGTGTGTGTGTGTGTGAACACCCACAGTGCCTCAGATCCTCTGGAAGTAGAGCCACAGGCAATTGCGAGCCTCTGTGTCAACGCTGGAAGGCTGAAAAGAGAATGGAGCCCAGGACCCTGTTTTGTGTGTTGTTTGGAAACAAGTTTTGCCTATGTAGCCCAGGCTGGCCCTACACTTGTTCCTGCCTTAACCTTCTAGTACTAGGGTCACATGCTACAAGGTGACTTTATTTTCCTGGTTTCCCCGTCAAACATTTTTGGAGAGAAAAACAGAACAGAGGGCCAGCTAAGACGGGGAAGACCACCTTGAGAGCACACATGACTCCGTGCAGCCCCCTCAATCTCTCTGGAATGAGGGTGTGTTGTGCAGAACAACTAGAATGGGGTATGGGGAGTAGGCAGGTGGGTCCCGGGTCACGTGGGTGCACACAGGGGAACACGGAACTGTGCAAGACACACTCTCATGACAATCTGTGTTGGTTACTCCAAGTGACTCACTTAATGGGGACGGAGAGGTGTGCTTCTTCAGTCTGAACATCACTGAGCCAACATTCACGGCTAAAACAGCCTGGAAGAAGCCAAATAGGACAGATGACAAAGAAGGACAGCCCAGGGACGGCAGAGACCCAGAGGGCCTCAGAGCCCATTTCTGGTGCAGCCTCTTGGCTCCTCAGAGGGCCCAAAGCTAGTAGCCTGAGAGGTGGCCCTATTGCATCTCCAGTCACTCTGATAACATTCTTTATTTGACTATACCTCCAGGTCACAGGCCATCCGTGAGGGAAGCCAGGGTAAGAATCAAGCAGGATTTTAGACAGAAACCATGAAGGGCATCTACTGGGCAAGTGCTTCACAAGCTTACACTCAGCAAGCTTACAATCCAGGGCAGCCTGCCCAGGAAATGGTGCCACCCACAGTGGGCTGGGCCCTGCAACATCAAGACAATCCCCAATAAAGATATGCACAGGTCAGTCTGACCTAGGCAATTCCTCAATTGAGGTTTTCCTCTCAAATGACTCTAGATTATGTCAAATTTGACAACCAAACAAGGACAGAGAGAGGCCTTGGACTCCTACCATGTGGCTCAGTAGGTCTGGAAGAAAGGGCTGAGGGCAAGGTCCTTGGTCTGCCTTCTCCTAAAGATCCACCTGTTTGGGCCGATGAGATGGCTCAGTGGTTAAGAGCACTGACTGCTCTTCCGGAGGTCAAATCCCAGCAACCATGTGGTGGCTCACATCCATCTGTAATGAGAAACAAATAAAAAAACCTATGGGTCGGAGGAAGCAGGGGCTGGAGCAAGAGGGGGAAGGAAGGGGGAGAAAAAGATCCACTGGTTTCCTCCTTTGCAAGTAGGGCTGAAGTCGCTGTGGGACAGAGGAGAGGGCTTTAAGAGAGGAATTCCTGCTTGAAAACCCCTGAGCCTAGAGAGAACAGCCCAAACCACGGCCCTGTGGTGTGTGTGTGTGTGTGTATGTGAGAGTGTGAGTATGCATGAGTGTGTGTGAGTGTGACTGAGTGTGTGTATGTGAATGTGTGGGTATATGTGTGTGTGTGAATGTGTGAGTATATGTGTGTGTGTTCACAAGGAGCAGCGTTGGATGGAGACGGGTCCCTGCTGAAGGACTGGTACATGATCTGTTCTGGGACAGGGGTGCTGACTACACTGCGGGGCACTGGAACATAACTTGTCATAAAAACCTGGGTCCCTATGCATCCAGGGGACCAGGAGTCCATAGACTGCAGCCGGCACACCACCCCGACCCAAGCTCTAAGGTATATATACATCTGACAGTAGCAACTCTGGTGAACTGCTGGGAACTGAGGCAGGTTCTTGGGCCAGGGGACCTAAATGTATCTAAAAATAGCCAAGATCCATCTGAGGCAACTTTCCTTCTCGCCCGCCCGCCCCGGTCTCCGGGCCTTTGCCTTCCAGCCTCCTGTGTGAGCACCTTCAGCTCTCCCGTTATTCCCCTGCAAGCTCAGCTCTGGTTCACACTGAACAAACACCTCTGCAGCTCCCAGACTGGCTCAGTATTTCAGAGGCGCTTCACGGTCCCACTGAAAGCACTGGTACTGTAAGGCACAGATGCACACTGCGGGCCTCACCCTCAGCTCGTGAATACGAGCATGCATGCACATAATAATAAGCCTTCAGGTGCTGATCACAGAATGGCACAGGTGTCTTCCCTGCGATCAAGGCATGTTAGAAAGCCTTGGCAATCATGCAGGAGTGGGTACAGGAGTCTATTAAGCCTGCAGGGCCCAAGCGAACGGCTGTGGAGTTTAGACTATGCCAAAGGAGAGGCTAACGCCAAAACTGCTGGCTCGCCAGGAACGGATCCTAGCGTTCGCTGTGTCTCAAAATAGATTTTTAGATGGATCAGAAGTTGAAACATAAGAATGTAGTGTACTAGGAAAACACAGAACTCCTTTATCACTGGTGAGGATCCGCCTCCTCCAGCACAAGATCAAAGCAAGAACACAAAGCCAATCAGCTTGATCCCTGAGGAGGAAAAGCTGTGGCTGTGAGGAGAAAGACAGTGTGAGGAGGAGGAGGTGTTAAGAATGTGATTGCAGAGCCAGGAAGATGGCAGGGGGAGGGAGAGGGCAGGATGGGGGAGGGGGATGGTAGAGTGAGGGGGGATGGGGATGGGAGGGGGGTGTGGGGGTGAAGGTGATGATAAGTCTGATGACCTGAATTCCGCCCCCTGGACTCACAGACTGGACAGAGAGAGTAAACCCTGCATGGTGTCCTTCCCTCCACACATTTGCCGTCCTGAGCATCATCCTGACACACGCAAAATAAACAATTAAAATGTCATGGCCAAGGGCTCACACTATAGTAGAGTTAAATCCCGTTACGCTGTAGAATAATAGGAATGTCAAAAATAGAAAAATAAGTGCCAAGTTTCAAAAGAAGTGTAAATGGCCAATAAGTTCGGAAAAGAGGTTCAGTTCCACTGTTCGCCAAAGAAAACTTTATCATATACAAGTGTGCTAAGTAAATATACAAATGTGTGGGTGAGTGGGTGGTAGTGTGTGTATGAGTGGGTGTGTTTGTGAATGTGTATGTGCATGTGTAAGAGTATGTATTGTGTGAGTATATGTAATTGTGTGTGTATAGTGTGTGTGAGTCTGTGTGTGAGAGTGTATGTGTATGCATGAGTATGTGTGAGTGCGTGTGTCTTTTTTTAAATTTATTTGCTTGTCTTTGTTCTTTTTTTTAAAAAAATATGTTTATTTGTATTTATATGAACACATTGTAGCTGTCTTCAGACACACATCAGAAGAGAGTGTCACATCCCATTACAGATGGTTGTGACCCACCATGTGGTTGCTGGGAATTGAACTCAGGACCCCTGGAAGAACAGTCAGTAACTACTCAGCCACCTCTCTGCCCATTTTTGTTTTGTTTTGTTTTTAAAGACAGGATCTCTGCACAATGCTGGCTGTCCAGGGACTCCCTATGCAGTCGGCTGGTCTTGAACGAACAGAGATCAGCACACCTCAGGAGTTTTGGCTAAAGGCATGCCAACATTCTGCTGCTCTGCCTGGTAATAAAATTTCTTTTCAGCAGCATTTTAGAAGGCTGTGTATTCAGGTGCCTTTGTCTAACTTTGACAAAGCTGTCAAAAACATGTATGGGAGGAAGTGTCGCTGAGGACTGGAATTCTGCACGTAGAAGAACTAACCCAGATCTATGTCCTTTCAAAATGGACCAGAGGACTCAAGATAAAGCCTGGAGCTGAAATCTATAGAGGGAGGTGCGTAAAGCACTCCGAGTTATAGGCACAGGAGAGGATTTCCTGAACAGTCTCCAATGGCAGCAGAGAGGATCCTGAGTATTGACAGGAGGGGCCATACACAATTTAAAAGCTTCTGCACAGCAGAGGAGACAATCAGCAGGGCGCAGTGACCACTGCAGGGTGAGAGGCCTTTGCCAATGGCACCAGGTGGGGACTAAACACAGGATATATAAAGACTCACAAAATCTAAACACCAGAGAGTCCAGCCACCGGTCACTCCGTGCACTAAAACCTGAATACATAGTTCTCAGAAGATGAAATGCAAATGGACAATAAACACAAGAAATGCTCTTCAACAGTCTTGGCCAGCAAGAAATGCAAATGGATGCTGTCACACTTCCATTGCACCCCAGACACAATGGTTATATTACTAAGAATCAAAGGCCACAGCCTGGAGAGATGGCTCAGTGGTTAAGAGCACTGACTGTTCTTCCAGGTCCTGAGTTCAATTCTCAGCAACCACATGGTGGCTCACAACTATCTGTAATGGGATCTGATGCCCTCTTCTGATGTGTCTGAAGACAGCTACAGTGTATTCACATACATAAAGTAAATACGTAAAAAAAAAAAAAAAAAGAATTTCAAAGAGAAGAGCCGGCTCAGCGCGTAAGAGCATTTGCCACTTCTGTTGCCAACAACTAGATGTTTTCTAGCCTCTGTGGGCATCCACACACATTAAAAAAAAAAATCAGAAAATAAAACTGAGCAGACATGCTGGTGAGGCAACAGGAATCCTAGTACACAATTGGTGCAGACGTAAATTCGTTCAGTCACTATAGAGAAAATTAACACCTGAAGGACCACGAGACACTGCCAGAGCACTCCGGGGTCCATACCTAAAGGATTCTGAGTCAGTCCATACCCATGCCCCTAGCTATGCTCTCACTGCAGCCAGGAAACAGAAGCAGCAGAAGCTGAATAGTTAAAGAAAGTTGCAGAAGTGCTGGAGAATGGGATTATGCCATCTGCACGGAAACGGACGGTACTGAAGACACCGTGTTAAATGTAATAAGTCCAGTCTCAGAGAGACAAACACTGCGTGTTTTTACATATCAGAATCTAGATTTTTAAAAAAAGAGTACACTGTAGCTGTCTTCAGACACACCAGAAGAGGGCGTCAGATCTCATTACAGATGGTTGTGAGCCACCATGTAGTTGCTGGGATTTAAACTCGAGACCTTTGGAAGAGCAGTCAGCGCTCTTAACCACTGAGCCATCTCTCCAGCCCCTGGATCCTAGAGAGAAAAAGATGGTTTTCTCTCTAGGTTTGAATAGGTTTGGCCCCCATCAATTCATAGGCTTGAATGCTTTGCCATAGGGAGTGACACTTTAGGAGGTGTGGCCTTGTTAGAGGAAGTGTGACCCTGTGGGAGCGGGCTTTAGGGTTTATTGCTCAAGCTATGCCCAGTGTCAAACACACATAGTCTCTTCCTGGCTGACTTCAGATCAAAATGTAGAACTTAGGGCTCCTTCAGCACCATGTCTGCCCGCACGCTGCCATGCTTCCCACCATGATGACAACGGACCAAACCTCTGTAACTGTAAACCAGCCCCGGTTAAACATTGTTCTTTGTAAGAGTTGTCTTGGTCAAGGTGTCTGCTCGCAGTAATAACCCTTCCCCCCACCCCCTAAGACAAAGGCCCCAACGGAAGTGGGAAGCAGGTTAATGGAATACTTGTTTATAAGGAAGCAGGAAGCAGCAGTTGTGGCAGCACACACCTTTAATCCCAGCCCCCAGGAGACAGAGGCAGGTCGATCTCTGAAAGAATAGGTGAGTAGAAGAAGGGGGCTAGGAGGGAGGGGGGAGCGGCTGTCGGGTGGAGAGGACTCTGGGAAGGAAAAGCGTGGAAATAAAGTGATGTGACGTGGCCCTGCCATAAAACCCAGCACGGGTGTGCCAACCTAAGACAGCGGATGATGATAAGTGAGTGGCCTTCCTTGGAGCAGGTGCAGGCATCGGGCCTACAGGAACCTCTGTGGGGAAATCGTCTGTCCACTCTGGAGGCTTTGGGCTGCCTGCCTGTGTTCCTTGCCTGGGAATGTTGCAAGGCAACATCCTGACTCTTTGGCCTTTGGTCCCATCATTCTGTCCTTAGAACCCCCAAGCCCCACCCTCCCGGCCCCCCCCCCTCCCGTCTCACTCCATTTCTCTTCACGTGGACCCTTGGGCTTCCCCCCCACCCCCCACCCCTTGTCCAGCAGATCTGACTTCTTCTGGGCGCCTTGCTGTGGATAGCCTGGGCTTGTATTTTGACGCTAATTCCACTCCTGAGAGGGGCCGCAGATGAGGAGTTGCCTTGTGAACCTTTTCCCCACCTTAACTTTTCAAATAAAGGCTTGAGCCAATGATTGGGCAGCAGGAAGTGGGAGGAGCTGAGAGTCTGGGGGGGGGGGGACGAGCTACGGGGATATAAAGGAGGGGGAGAAGCTTCGGGAAGGGAATGGCGAGGTGAAGAGAGAAGCTCGTGGCCTGGACAGCCTGCAAGTTATCTGGGATTATATAGATGGAAATAGAGTATTGTAGTGGGAGATCTGCCCAATCTAGGCTTGTAGCTTGTTTTGTTAACTGATTGCGTTGAGCTTTCTTTTACCGGGGAATTGGGTTGGAAACAAAGTAGCAACACGCCTCAGAGGCATCTCACAATTATGGAGTCTCAAACCAAGTGCATCTAATGCTTCACAGAGCCATCGACTCCGTCAGTTCCCCTCAGCTCAGTGGGCAGCAGCATGCATGCACAGCTAGGAGAGCAAACCTGCAACCAAGGTTATGTCAGATAATCTAAACTTCCCTATAGTCAGCCACTCATGGATGCTGTACCTGCTGACCTCTGACCCCTCCTCTCCACCATGGTGGGGTAGCAGAACCAGGAACCGGAGTTACAGATGGTTGTGAGTCAGTGGGTCTGAGATCTAAACAGGCAAGTGTTCTTAGCCACCAAATCATCTTTCCAGCGCCATGGTATTATTTTCAAATAATTCGTGTTGGTTTTCCATCTTTGAATTTCAGTAGGAGTCCTTGGGGTCACAGGATCCTCTCTGCTAAACAAGTGCCACCGAAGTCACAGATGAGCCCATGTGAAGCTCTGGCTGCTTTGTGGGGTCATGGAAGGCAGGAGCTGCCCAGTTAAGCCTCGCCGTGCACCTAACCTTATAATCAGATGTCCCCGCTTCTGCACACCTGGGTTAACCATCCTCTCTCTGATTTTAAGCACCTGCTGGCTGGACTGTTCCCAGTTTACTTCTGGACTTGACTGGTCTGGACTTATCTCTCCTGGCAGGTTGGGTACCACATTCTGTTCACAGCTTTCTGGTCTGGATACCAACCACCATCCTGATGCCACCTTGGTCCTCTATCACTAATGTTCCTCTCCCAAGGCGCCTTTTTTGTAATCAAAGGCCAAATTTTTGTTTGTTTTTTGGGTTTTTTTTTTTTTTGTTTTGGTTTTTTTTGTTTTGGTTTTTTTTTTTTTTTTTTTTTTTTTTTTTTTTGGTTTTCCGAGACAGGGTTTCTCTGTGTAGCCCTGGCTGTCCTGGAACTATCACTCTGTAGACCAAGCTGGCCTCAAACTCAGAAATCCACTTACCTCTGCCTCCCAAGTGCTAGGATTAAAGGCATGCGCCACCACTGTCAAAGGCCAACTTTATTCTTATTCAAATTGTTTCTTTCCAGTTTAAAAAATTTTGTCTAACCCCATGTTCCGAAGGAAAAGAAACAGTTGTTTTCTAACATGAGGGTAATGGTTAACAGCATAGTTTTTCAGAGATCTCCATCCTCTAGATAAACACCTAAGACTGCAAACATCTCCAGACACTCCTTTAGACAGATTTTCACATTTAATGAGCGTCTGGCATGTCCTAGGTAGCCAGCTATGACTGTTTACAGAGGTTACACCGCTGTAACCTCAGCAGTGATATCTTTACGGGCTGCAACCTACACACACACACACACACACACACAAAATCACGTTGTGTTTCCAGCAAACAGTTTATTATCACTAAGCAATGCTTCTGCTTATCGCAAAGAATGTTTTTCTTTGTTTTTTTCATTTCATTTTATTTTGTTGTCTATTGCTTGTTTGTTTCGGATTTATGTTTCCCATCTAAAGTGTATGGTGTCTTTAGCAATCAGTGTTTCCTTCATTTTATGGGGCACACTGACGGTCTCAGCAATAGCCTGTTTTGTTTGAGGACAACCCTGACCAACAGCTCATAAGAAGGATGTCATGACTGGCACTGGGGTTTTTGTTAGTGGAAGGGGCTTGGTGTGTGTATCTGGGGATTATCATCTAAAGTAGCATACTTTCAAATATATAATATGTATGTGTGTGTAATATATGTAATTAAGTAAACATAAAGTAATGTGATTCCCTAACTTTTCAAATATCCTTAGTGTTATTTATCCCTCCCTCTGTGTTCCCCTCCCTCCCCCGGGTAAGTCTCTCCCACTATCTTTCCCATTGCCCCCTTCATAGCACCTGTGTCCTGCGAGTCTCCCTAGTGTCCCCTGCCATTTTAAAGTCTTGTCCTTGTTTGGTGTCCAGGTCCATGATGAAAACCGCGATCAAAAGCAACTTAGGGGGACGAAAGGATTTATTTCAGTTTACAGATCACGCCCCCTTCCGTCCTCCCCTCCCTGAGAGGGACTCCAGAGCAGGAGCTCAAGCAGGAACTGAAACAGAGACCAGAGAGGATGCTGCTGTCTGGCTTGCTCCCTTTGTCTAGCCTTCAGCCAGCAATCCTGCACTACCCAGAGGGCTACCGCTCCAGGAGTGGCTCCGCCCACTGTGGGAGGGCCTTTCTATGTCAATTAGCATCAGAAAATCCGCCACAGATGCTCCCACAGGTCAGTCTGAGCTAGATAATCTCCTACTGAAGTGTCCTCGGGAGTCTGGAAGTCTGAAGCTAACTAGTTCCCCATTGTACGTAAACTCTGACGCTCTCTCTGTCTCCCGTAATCTCCACCCTTCTTTTCCCTGCTCTGACCACAGAAGTGTCACCCACGCTCCTTCGCCAGCTGCTTTGTGGTTAGATTGCTAATGGGTATCTGCAGAAGGACCAGTGGAGAAGAGAGCTTAAAACACTTCTTGCCCCCCTCTTGCTCACACTGAACTTCATAAACTAGCACGGAGCTTCTCAAACTGGGGGGTCCTGACCCTATGTGGTGGATCACAGGACTGACTGTAGATGTTATGAAAAATTAGCAACAATAAAAGCTTTCTAAAAATACAAATACAAATTCAATATCAAATAAGGAATCCAGCGTTACCGACAACACCTGCCAGTGTGTGCCAGGAGGCGATGCGTCACTGCAACCCCGATTCTGAACACGTGATACACATTCCATATGTATGCTGTCACACCCTGAAAAGCAGGGAAACACCTCGTGCGCATGCTGTCAGGTGATAAAACTACAGTTTCAGCGTAGCTCCACTCTTCCTAGGTCTGCTCAGCCAAATCCCGGGAAGTATTGTGCTAAGTCATCATCGACTATCTTTGATTAATTAACTTTTATGTGTGTGAGTCTTTTGCTTGTGCCCATGGGGACCAGATGAGGCTGTCAGATCCTAGGACTAGAGTTGCAGACAATTGTGAGCTGCCATGTGGGAGCTGGGAATAGAATCGGGGTCCTTTGATTCATATTTTTGATTATTCTGTGCTACCAGTCACAGTTTTTACTGCACATATAAAGATAAAGCTTTCTGCTCTTAGAGAAACATGGTGGTTTCCTTATGGAAACAGTGGCTTTTAATATTTTTCTACCATTATTCCTCTGCATGTAAATATCATATTGGTTTATCTTCAGATTGTATTGTGTTCCAAAAGAAGCAAGTCCATTTTACTACTATGTAAATTTTCCTCTGTCACTAACAAATGATAAAATTTATTCATCTTTTCATTAAAAACTTGCTGTGCTGAAGGGAGGCATTAACATGAAAGACGAAGAATTGGATCAGATCAAGATCTGAGGCTGGGGGTCTGGAGAGATGGCGCAGGGTCAGAGCCCTGGGTGCACTCTCAGAGATTCAATTCCCAGCACCCACAGGGCAGCTCAAAGCACTCTCCTCTCTACTCCCAGGAGATCCAATGCCCTCTTCTGGTCTCCTTGGGCACAAGGCACAAACAAAAATTCATGTACATACAACGATGACTACTACTACTACTACTACAAACAACAATAAAGTTGGTGACAATTTAACAGAATACTTCCTAGGATTTAGCTGTGTCGGCAGAGTGGGGCTGTATTGAGATCCTATTTTATATGAGTTGCCCCCTCCCTGGGAGGTTCTTGGAGGATGCCAACTCTAGTCAAGGATAGACTTTGCCAATAACTTTCTCCTCTCAGTCTTCCAGTTCAATGATGTTCTCTTCAGCTGTGTCTATGCGGGTGCATTTTGGCAGTCTAATCTCATTCTCTGCCCAGTGACTTCTAGACAGGGAGAGGAGTAGAGTTTGTTGAGCTGTGTGTTATATACAAAAACAAAAAAAGCACCAGATGTGAGGATTCAGTATGACCAGTTTGTAATGTGAAATACTACCTAGTTCATGAGATACATTTCCACCATTCTAGGCTCCTACAGTGGGTGATCTGTGTGTGGATTACCACCAGTAAGCTGTGTGCAATCTAAACTTCCCGGAGGGTGATGGCACAGTGTGTAAGTGTGCTTGAGTGTGGTGGTGCACTCCAGGGAATGGGCGTGCACAGGTTGGTGCATGCTTGGCTGCGGCCAGCGTCTATGACATACTGCATACAAAGCAGTACCCACGCACTAGGAATTGTGAATGGATGTGCTGAGTCACTGGCACTCTGCAGAGCCCCAATCTCAAGGTTTGGGGTAACGCAACATTGTGAGCTAATTAGCTGTATCTCTTTGTTGCAGGCACAAAAAACTATAACAATACCTGCCTAACTTTAATAACCTCTGTTCCTTAGTTGCTTAAGTTGTTGTTTGGACAGCACTGACAGCCTCTCTAGGAGGGCATGGACCACAGTGGGTAGCATTGCAGTCTCCCACCGTGGGGGGTGGAGGCTGCCTCCTGGCTCACCTCCTGGCACTGCAGCGCTAGCGCTGCTCTGGGTGGGAACATCAGAAAAGGAATGAGGATTGCGCTCTTGACCCGGGCAGGAGACGCCTCGCTCTCTCTTTTGCTTCTCTCTCCCCTTTCATTAGAGTTTCCAAAAGTGCTGCTGCGGGCAAAAGAAAACCGCTGGCTGACGTTCTGTTCCTCAGGTCCGGTTGCAGTGGAGGCAGGCAGCACCGGCAGGCATTGCGACTGAGCTCTCTCTCTCCCCTCTCCCTCTCTCCCCTCTCCCCTCTCCCCTCTCCCCTCTCCCCTCTCCCCCTCTCCCCTCCCTCCCCTCTCCCCTGTCTCTCCCCTTTCTCCTCTCTCCTCTCTCCTCTCTCTCCCCTCTCTCTCTTCTCTCTCTTCCTCCCTCTCACTCCCTCCCCTCCCCTTCCCTTCTTCCCCCTCTGTTACATGTATGTGGTGTGAGTGTTTGGTACTAGTATATGGTGTGTGGTATGTGTATGAGATAGTATGTGTGGTGTGCTTGTATGTGTGGTATGTGTGTGTATGGTGAGCATGGATGTGGGGAGGGCGCGCGCGCGTGCGCGCACACACACACACACACACACACACACAGGTTCCTTTTGTCAATTTGACACAATTTAGAGTCACTTTGGAAGAGGAACCCTCAGCTGTGGAATTGCTTTCATCAGATTGGCCTGAGGACCTACACATGCTGGAAAGAGAAAACCAAGTTCCAAGGGTTGCCTCTGACCTCCACACGCATGCTGTGCACCTGTTCTCACCCCCACCCCTGCCCCCGCCCCTGCCACACGCACACTGTTGTTTTGTTTGTTTGTTTAAACAGGGCACAGGGACACACCTTTAATCGCAGCGCTCTGCAGGAGACGCCAGCCTGGTCTATAGAACAAGTCCAAGGCCAGCCCGGGGGCGACACAGAGAAACCCTGACTCAGAGCTCCAGCGGCAATCGGAGGACTGGTCTGCAGCCGCAAACGCTCTTCTCTTTGCTTTTTGAGACTGGTTCCTAATTCTTCTGCCATGGGTCTGCAGTGCTATGATGACAGACGTGTTCACTGTATCCACCCTCCTCAGATGGGGTTGGATATAACAGTCTAGGTGAGAGAGAAATCCATCTCTGGGGTCCACAGTAAAGGCAACTGATTAAATGAAGGAGAGAGAGAGAGAGAGAGAGAGAGAGAGAGAGAGAGAGAGAGAGAGACAGAGAGAGAGAGAGAGAGCGCGCGAGCGCACAGGAGGGTGACCTGTGGGGCATCTCAGGGCTTTGCCTGTGTTCTTTGGCCAAAAACCTCCTTTGTCTCAACTAACTTTTATAGAGCACAAGGCGGAGCAAAGTGCACCACTTTGTATGATCTCATTTTAAAATTTCTTTAGAGTCAAAAGAAGTGATCAGCAGCCTCCTAATTTACTTTTAACTTAATTTTTAGAGGTTTTTTTTTTTTTTTTTAAGACAGATTATGGCTGTTTTTAAATATAGAAGCATCAAGTTCTAAAACCATCAGGGTAAGATGACATTGGTAATTATACTGACAGCTGCAGATATTAGCATGAACCCAATACCAAAAATAAATCAGGCCGTGGATAATGGGAATCTGAGAAAAACCAGGCAGAGGCAGTAATGAAGTTAATGAAATCTGACTTTTCTCTCTCCAGACAGATTTTACTGTGAAATCTGAAATTTACCTAGTCTTCCTAAGCTCAGATAGGGAAGGAAGGGGCATTCACTGCCTTTTCTAGAAAAAGCAAGGGAAATTTGGAATCTTGATACATTTTTTTTTTAACTATGGGGTGTGCTGTTGCATCACGGGACACACACAGTGTGGACTGATCAGGTTAGACTGACGCGTGTCACTGACCCCTCCTGACTGGCGTTGGGATCCCGTTCTCTTTCCTAGTGTATTATTTATATCTAAGTGCTTTGGGGTGCTCCTTACGTAGCCTCCACTGTGCCTTCCTAGCCACCGATATTCACATCACTGCCACCTACTTTAGCCTTCACAGGTGAGATGGTGCCTGAGGACTTGTCTTTCTGCATCTGGTTTATCTCACAGAATCCCTTCCAGCTCCTGCCATAGGTCAGGGCAACTCTACTTTTTATGAGAAAATAGTATTCCTTTTTTAAAAAAAGATTTATTTATTTATTTATTTAATGTATATGAGTACATTGTAGCTGTACAGATGGTTGTGAGCCATCATGTGATTGCTGGGAATTGAACTCAGGACCTCTGGAAGAGCAGTCAGTATTCTTAACCGCTGAGCCATCTCTCCAGCCCAGATTATTTTTTTCTAAAGAAAAGATCTTGTGTGTGTGTGTGTGTGTGTGTGTTTGTGCATCACATACATGGGTACCTTAAGTATTGAGAAGAGAGCACATCATGTCCCCTGGATTGGAATTACAGAGTGGGGAGCCACCATCTGGGTGCTGTGAACTGATTCTGGGTCCTCTGCAAGAACAATCAGCGCTCTTAACCACTGAACCATGTCCCAGTCCCTTCCCATTTCTTCTTATGACAAATACAGAATGACCTGATCCAAATGCGGAGGGGGTCTTAGGGTCTTAGGGTTTTACTGCTGTGCACAGATGCCATGACTAAGGCAACTCTCATAAGGATGACATTTACTTGGGGCTGGCTTACAGGTTCAGAGGTTCAGTCTCTTATCAAGGTGGGAGCATGGCAGCATCCAGGCAGGCACGGTGCAGGAGGAGCTGAGAGTTCTACATCTTCATCTGAAGGCTGCTAGCAGAATACTGGCTTCCAGGCAGTCAGGAGGAGGGTCCTAAAGCCCACACCACAGTGACATACCTAGTCCAGAAAGACCACACCTACTCTAACAGGGCCACAGCTTCTAATAGTGCCACTCTCTGGGCTGAGCATATACAAACCATCACAGAGGGTGCAATTTTTTTCATATTTTTTTTTTAGAAATAAAAATCTTGCTGGGTAGCAGTGGCGCACGCCTGTAATCCCAGCACTTGGGAGGCAGAGGAAGGCGGATTTCCGAGTTCGAGGCCAGCCTGGTCTACAGAGTGAGTTCCAGGACAGCCAGGGCTACACAGAGAAACCCTGTCTCGGAAAAAAAAAGAAAAGAAAAGAAAAGAAAAAAAAGAAAGAAAAATCTTTTTTTATTTTTTTATTAAATTTATTTATTTGGTGTGTATGCTTTTGTGTCATGGCATGTGTATGGGAGCCAGAGGACAACATGCCAGAGTCAGTGTGTGGGTCCCGTGAGGAAATTCAGGTCATTAGACTTGGTGGCAAAGGTATTCACCTGCTGAACCATTTTGCTGACCCCAGTTTTCATATCCTGCTGGCCACTTGCTCTTGCTGTTCGCCTTGATTAGCCTGGGATGCTATCATCTCTCTACCTGTGTCTCTATTATTCACTTTATAAACATATCTCCGAAAAGATTGAAAATAAGTTGTATGTCCAGAGGCTGTTCACCTACAGAGGTGTTTCAAGGACTTGGCAACTGGCCCAGTGACAGCGGTCACTCCTTGTGGTCTTGGTGCTTTGATAGGACTCTGCAGATGTGAAAGGGACGTTCCCTGGCCGGAGGCGCCCTGGGTTTGATAAATCTTCATACCACTTGATTTGAACTTCTGTGATTGTGGGGAGTTGGTGTGTGGAAGATCTAGGCTCAAAAGCTTATCTCTGGCTGTTTCTAGTCTCTTAAGAGTCATCTGTCCCCCGTCTGTCTGCAGCTGACTTAACATCCTGTTGACCGGGAAATAAAGACATCACACGGCAGGCCCTCGACAGACTGCTGACTTCTGCCACGCAAGGACTTAAGAGGTCGCTGGTTAGCATATGAAACCTGGAGCATGGGTTGGTTTCTCTACTGTAACACACCTACCTGAACCCCCAAATCCATGCATTGATGTCTTGACTGATCAAGATAAGTCTTGACAGTCAAAATAAATGTCTTGACTGATAACTTGTTTTTATTTAATGACTATAAAAATAGCTGTTTCCCCAGTGGAATGTGCCGTACAGGACACCCTGAATCCACATCCCAGGCCATAGCATCACATTCGGCTCAAAATAAATGATCTCTTACTCCATTTGGAGAAGAAGATTTTTTGATATTTTTTTTTTTGTGGGGGGGTGTTGTCTGCCTGGGATCAAGCACTGTGCGAACTCACAGAATAAGCAGTTTATGCTTGCAAGGAAACACAGGACATGTCCTGCCTTTATCCCTTTACTAGGGCCTCTGAAAAGAGATGGCATCCTCCTGCACATGCCCCTCCACCCAAGATACATGCCCTGGTAAGTGCTTCCTTAGGGAGAAGACAGGGACTTGACCCAGCAGATGGACCACAGCAAGTTTGAAGTGTGGACCTGCTTAAATGTCCTACTGCACCAGCAGGGGCTGCAAGTGCACAGTAGGATATGGACAGCCCAGTATCCTCTCAGTATAGATCTTCTCACATCTGTCACTACAACAAAGTAAGCCACTACAGTGAGGATTGGTGGCTGCATCCAGATGTGGCCCATCCTGCATCCAGATGTGGCTCATCCTGCATCCAGGGCCACCTAAGGACAATCTGTCTTCTGACATGTGTGCTAGAGTTAGGCCCTGAGGCAGGCTCTTCTCTCACCCTTGGTTTTTTAGGGGAGCTGTGTCTGAATTGTTTGGACAACACTGTGTGTTCTGGAAGGCTTGGCTCCTCAGCAGGCTCAAACATGTATGTCTGCCTGTGCACAGTTCTTCAACAAGGACTAAGGTGGGAAAGAAGTCTTAGTCTTATTTTTTGTTTAAGATTTATTTGTTTATTATGAGTACACTATAGCTGTCTTCAGACACACCAGAAAGGGGGCATCAGATGGTCATGAGCCCCCTTGTGGTGGCTGGGAATTGAACTCAGGACCTCCGGACGAACAGTCAGTGCTCTTAACCACTGAGCCATCTCTCCAGACCCAGGAGTCTTTTTCTTATGCTGTGTTTCTTGTTTTAAAAAGCTGGAGAATTCATGAAGAGCTGGTCAACCGCGTCTTTCCCTAAGGTGCACAGGGCCTTGATCCAGGGTCACAATGGAGTAGGTGCTATTTTACCGACAAAGCTGTGTCTGAAGGCCTGACTGCATCCATTACTGACATATGTTGTGAAGGTTTCCTAGAAACAGCCTGGATTCTGAGCATCTGGCTTGGACAAGTCATCTGTTGCCTGGTAGTGACTGAAGACATCTGTTCCAGCTGAATGATTCATCTTAAACCTGAACCAGGAGCTGAGGCTGAGGAGAAAACACCGCCAACATCTACGGAGAAAATCAAGAGAGCTAGAAAGAGACAATAAAAACATCAGCAACACCAAGAAGTAAACAAAATCTCGGATAATGAAGACCACGTGCACAGTAGAAGGGACGCTTCAATTCTGAGCCCATCCCAGAGCTCCTCAGATGGATCTGAAGCCAGTGTGTGCACTGAGGGCCGAGGAGAGGCTCTGACAATGATGAAGCAGGAAACACCTCACCGTGGAGGGTGGCTGGTAGGGACTGCCTGGGAGGACAAGGCAGGGAGTCTGTGTTATAGAGAAATGCAAATGTGGAGGTAGGAGAAACAAAAATTGAAGAATCAACTCTTTTTTGGTTTTTCGAGACAGGGTTTCTCTGTGTAGCCCTGGCTGTCCTGGAACTTACTCTGTAGACCAGGCTGGCTTCAAACTCAGAAATCCACCTGCCTCTGCCTCCCAAGTGCTAGCATTAAAGGTGTGAGCCACCACTGCCCTGCTAGGAAGACATTTTCAAAGATGCTGAAAAGAGAAAGCTCTCAGAATCGTAGGAAAAGGAAAGTTTAGATTGGAAGTGATAAACTCAGCTGGGCGGTGCTGACTCACTTGAGAGGCAGAGGCGCGCAGAACCCTGAGTTCCGGGACAGCCTGGTCTACAGAGTGAGTTCCAGAAAAACCAGGGCTACATAGAGAAACTCTCTCAAAAAGAAACAAGAGATGGGGGTGGGGTGGGGTGGGGTGGATGGGAGATGTCTGGGAGGGGGGCATGCAAAGCACTTGCCGTGACTGGGCTGGGATTTCCAGTCCCACATAAAAATCTGGGCAGGGCAGCACACACCCGAATTCCCAGGGCTGGGAGAAGGGTACGGGAGGATCCATAGATTCATTGGCCAGCTGGTCTAGATGAATCGGTTAGCTCTGGGTTCAGAGCGAGACCCTGTCTCAAAAATAAACCGAAGGTTGATTAAACACATCCCATAGATGGTCACTGTTGCAACTTGGTGCTCTAATAACATTATGTGAATAGTTTGTAATTATAATACTGTAATAATAATTCATTCTCCAAATCTCTGGAAATCCCAGTTGTCTTTTGGTTCAATGCTTTAAAATGCTTTCCTGAGTGCAGAACTGAACCAACCAGTCAGTGTTTCCTAAGCCTGTATATGTGTGTTTCTCTCTGTAAACCCGGAAGATAAGATTAGGATACGCTTTCTATCTACCCCTAAGACTGGAGTAAGCAGTTTTCTTTTCTTCTTTCTTTCTTTCCTTCTTTCCTTCCTTCTTTCTTTCTTCTTTCTTTCTTTCTTTCTTTCTTTCTTTCTTTCTTTCTTTCTTTCTTCCTTTCTTTCTTTCTTTCTTTCTCTGTCTTTCTTTCTTTCTCTCTCTTTCTCTCTCTCTTTCTCTCTTTCTTCCTTCCTTCCTTTATTTCTTAAAGATTTATTTATTTATTTTTATGCGTGTGAGTACACTGTAGCTGTCTTCAGACATACCAGAAGAGTGCATCAGATCCCACGACAGATGGTTGTGAGCCACCATGTGGTTGCTGGGAATAGGACCTCTGGAAGAGCAGTGAGTGCTCATAACCGCTGAGCCATCTCTCCAGCCCTGGAGTAAGCAATTTTCCTCTGCGTCCTCGATTCATCCGAGATTACTCATGCAAGAAGAAATGGCGCAGGTTAGCCCCGGTGCTGCACACCTATAATCCTAGCACCTCAGATGTGGAGGCAAAGAGCCATCCTTGGCTGCAGTTGAGTTTGAGGCAAACTTGGGCTACATTAGACTCTTCTCAGAACAAAGACAAAAAGAAGAGAAGGAGTGGGGGGTAGTGGTGGAGGTGGGGGGGGGGGACAACTCTGTCTCAGTTTACAATCTAACAAGAAGAATTGGGTACATTTAACAAGCATGTATCACGTATGGTATGATATTGAAAAAAGTGAAGCCAGGCGGCAGTGATGGCGCACGCCTGTAATCCCAGCACTCTGGGAGGCAGAGGCAGGCAGATTTCTGAGTTTGAGGCCAGCCTGGTCTACAGAGTGAGTTCCAGGAAAGCCAGGGCTATACAGAGAAATCCTGTCTCAAAAAAAAACCAAATCCAAAAAAAGTGAATGCCAAAAAAAAAAAAAAAAAATAATAATAATAAAATAAAACCAGCGGCCCTGAGGCAGGGGTGAATCACTTTGGGGAGATGCAAGCAATTAGCCTAGGAAAGCAGAGCGGGACAAACCAGAGGACACTGGTGTGTTTGTATGTCTGGAATAATCAGAAATGAAGCTGATGTATTGAGTCATTTGAAAAGGACCTTGGGAACTTAAGCAAATAAAACAGGAAAAATTCATAAGGAAATATGGAAGCCACAGAAACACTGGACACTGGTGAGCAGCATTCGGCAGGCCTCGGAATCAAGAAAGGAAAGGAAAACGTGTCATGTTGCCATGGTGACGGGGCGGATGCTTGGTCACCAGGTGCAGAAGACTGGAACTTTCTGCCAGCCTCACTGATTCATTAGAATACTTTATCTTCTGCTGTTTTGGATGGTTGGGAGACAGGGCCTTAGTAGAAGATGCAGGTTGCTGCAGAGTGGGTGTCTGAGTCGGGGTTTCTATTCCTGCACAAACATCATGACCAAGAAGCAAGTTGGGGAGGAAAGGGTTTATTCCACTTACAATTTCCACACTGCTGTTCATCAGCAAAGGAAGTCAGGACTGGAACTCAAGCAGGTCAGGAATCAGGAGCTGATGCAGAGGCCATGGAGGGATGTTTCTTACTGGCTTGCTCAGCTTGCTCTCTTATAGAACCCAGGACTACCAGGCCAGGGATGGCACCACCCACAAGGGCCCTCCTACCTAGATCACTAATTGAGAAAACACCCCACAGCTGGATCTTATGGAGGCATTTCCTCAAGGGAGGCTCCGTTCTCTGTGATAACTCCAGCTTGTGTCAAGTTGACACACAAAACTAGCCAGTACAGTGGGCTTTGAGATTTATAGCCTACTTCCTGTCTCATCTCTGTTTTCTGGTCCTCTGAGATGTGTGCAAGCAGTTACCACATGTCCCTGCTGCAACAAAGCTGTTCCTGGTCACTTACGGACCTGCATCCTCATACAGACATTGTGCCTTGAGCTAGTTCTTGCCAGGCATTCGGTCTCAGAAATAAGAAAAGTAGCAATCCTCTTGACCTGAGTAGCCTTTCAAAGTGTTTATTTTATTTTGAGACGGGTTTCACTATGTAGCTCTGGCTGGCCTGGAACTCACTATGAATACTAGATTGGCCCTGATTTCATAGGGATCCACTGGCTTTGCCTCCAGAATGCTGGAAATAAAACTGCATTAACTAACATGCTAGGCTGTGGAATCCTTTGAAGTCTCACAGGGAAAGTATGTAGGAGATGAGGAGAAAATCCTCTGTCAAGAGAGAGGCCTTAGCCGGGCAGTGATGGCACATGCCTGTAATCCCAGCACTTGGGAGACAGAGGCAGGTGGATTTCTGAGTTTGAGGCCAGCCTAGTCTACAAAGTGAGTTCCAAGACAGCCAGGGCTACACAGAGAAACCCTATCTCGAAAAAACGAGAGAAGAGAGAGAGAGAGAGAGAGAGAGAGAGAGAGAGAGAGAGAGAGAGAGAGAGACCTTTAGCTTTCACCCACCTCAGACTTCCAGATGAACTGGCCTCAGAGGTCCAAATTTTGAGAACTGTGTCCCATTTGACATCATATATAGAAGGAATTGGGTCCCCTCTTCCGTGTCCGCATCTGTAACAGGGAAGCCACCTGTGGAAATCAAGGCTGTCGTCATTCCCACTAGATCTGTTGAAAGCTGCTGGTTGAGAGGTTCAGGATATCACGGTATCCAATATAATAAGAAACCAGAGAAGCCATTCTATAATGTCTTAGGCTGTCCATGGTGCCTGTCTTTAAACCTCAGCATTGACTCTCCCTTTGCAAGAGAGGGGGGTGTTGCATAAGGCTTCCCAGGAGGGTGAGGGTATGTAGCTCACTTGGTACAGTGCTTACCTAGCACCCATGAGGTCCAGTCCCCTGCACCACAGAAACCGGGCATGGTGACTTGTAACTCTAGCTCTCAGGTGGAGGGGCATGCATACAGAAAGGCCAGAAGTTCAAGGCCACCTTCTGCTGCATGCATTGCACGTTGGAGGCTAGCCTGTGCTTCATGAAACCTTGTCTTAAAATGGAAAATAATCCCAGCACTTGAGAGGCAGAGGCCTCTCTGTGAGTTTGAGGCCACCCTGATCAACATAAAGACTCCAGGACAGGCAGAGCTACACAATGAGATCCTGTCTCAAACAAACAAACAAACAACAACAAAAGCATTCACCCAAGGGTCTAAGGGAAAACCCAGTCCATCACACATACATCCAGGAAGAAGGTCTGATCTCAGCATGGTACCTTGGGCTGTGCGCCCAGACTCTCACCTATACTGACACCCCAAGAGGAGACAAGCTACATCTCCTGGAACTTCATCTTTAATTAAAATTTTCTTCATTCATGCTGCCCCTGTAGCCAAACACTGCCAAAAGCCAGTGCCACAGCAGCCTGAACCCCACCAAAGTCTTGCAGAAAACACCCAGGAGCATCACCAACTATGAGGAGGATGGTCCAAGCTCACCCGGGAGAAGCCACAGCCTGCATGCAGGCACAGGATGCATGCTGCCTGTGATTCACCCCAGCACTGAGAGATTTGGACAAATTAGGATTACATATGCCATGACTCATTTAACATACCTCATTTCCCATGGAAAGTCATCAGGATGGAGATGAGAAAATAGACTGCTCCAACCCTTCACATGGACAAAGTGGCACCTGGTGCCAGGTGCCATGGGAGAGACGAGACAAAACCAGCTTTCTGTAGACACTGCCAGAGCCCTTCCACTGTGCACGGGGGCACTGTCTGCACCCGGACGCTGCCTGGTATTCACATTCTCAGCTTCCTGCCTCTGCCTATAGGAACATGGTGAGAGGAAGATGATGCTCCAGGCAGCTGGTGGACAAACAACCTCGCTTCCTCAACACTTTGGTTTTCTGTCTCTTACATGGTGCCCCAAGGATTAGTGTTCACCACGTCCTTCTTAGTAATTCAGTCTTTGTCTGCCTCTGACTCATGCTGACCTTCCTATAAAAGGATTTGGGGAACGGCTTTTCCCATGACTACTTGCACTCAAATCCTAGACTCCTTGTGCACTTTAGGAGGAACCCACAGGATCCACGTGGAGACATCATCCAAACCTTGATGGTAATGACACTCACAAGCTCACCGTATTAGACGCAAGATGTCAAACTCAAATCACCAGGGCTCAAAGCCGACCAGTGATAACTAACCTCCAGTGTATATGTGGGGGACATGAAGGTCAGAACCAGGTGTGGCCTTGGGGTCCTGGAGAGGCTGTGTCTGCTCTGGGTGCGGCTGCCAATGTGCTGGGGAGGCTGCTAAACACAAGGTAAGGCCGACGTTTCTAGATCTTCTGATGTAGAGAGGTTCGAGTCCTGCCACTCTAAAACTGGCTTCCCCTAGTTTTTTAATCAATTTAAAATGCTGTGAGGCAGATTAAAAACCCCTTGTTGACCAGCGTCTGTTCACAGTCTCCATCCCCAGAGTCCCTCAAGTAAAGGAGAGAGCAGACACACCTGCTCACAGTAAGGATGGCCTTTCACATGGGAAAGAGGCACTTGACACTCTCAGGTAAATGTGCTCTGAATGTAGACGGGACTCTCTCTCTTACCCCCCCCCCCCCCCAAAAAAAAGATGTTTCAGGCTGGGCATGGTGATGCGTGCCTATAACCCAGCCCTTAGGAACCTGAAATGGAAGGGTTATGAACTCAAGGCTGCCTTGGGCTTCAGAGCAAAGCTTTGACTCTGCAAGCAACTGGATAAGAGTGACAGGAGATAATCATTCAGCATTTTTGTTTTCTTTTATTTTAGAAGAATAGGGAGTAAAACACGAGTTCCCTATGACCTCACTACTAGAGAGAATCTGCAAGCCTTCAACCTGGGATTGTTATGTGTTTCCTGGCGTTTGTGTGTGTTTTCTCGGGGGAGTTATTTTGGTTTCTGGGTTTGTGGGGGTTTTTTTTTTTTTTTTGGTTTTTATTTGTTTGTTTGTTTGTTTGTTTTGGTTTATTGAGACAGGGTTTCTCTGTGTAGTCCTGATTGTCACTGGAACTCACTCTGTAGACCAAACTGGCCTTGAACTCAGAAATCCGCCTGCCTCTGCCTCCCAAGTGCTGGAATTAAAAGTGTGTGCCACCACTGCCTGGCAGGGTTTGTGGTTTTTTACTGTTGTTTATTTGTAAGAAAGATCTCATTATATAACTCTTGTTGTTCTAGAACTTGCTATGTAGATAATGCTGGTTTCAGGGACAGAGCACCACCCAAGTGCTCACTCAGATTAAATGCATGACTGCTAAGCCTGGCTCATAAGTGCTTTTACTTATTCTTTATTTCATAACCTATTGTGAATATTAACCCGGGCCTTGGATAGCCTCTTACGACATATTCATTACACTTATGTCATATTTTCCAAAGATGTTTGTACCCATATGTACCTGTCAGCAACACATTTTTCTTAGTATGACAAAGATATTTGTCTATCTTTCCTTGTGTTGTAGTTCAGTTGACAGAGTACCTGCCTAGCATCTACACAATCTGACTTGGCTCCCCTACACTGAACAAGCCTGGCCGGGCGGGACACACCTGTAAGTCCAGCACTCAGGGAAAGATGCAAGAGTATCAGAAGTCTAGGTCATTCTGTGCTACAGAGTTCAAAAAAGCCTTAGACACATGAGACCCTGTCTCAAAAAAAAAAAATACAGTATCTTCGTGGCCCTCTCCCCTAGCCAGTTTTTTTGCTGCTGTCACCGTCAACAGATGGTGGCTCGTGCGTGATGCTGAGTAACTCTTATACTTTTATGATGAATACAGCTAGCCGAATGGTCACGTGAGAAAGCCCAGTCTGTAAAGAACGCTACCTGGAGATGCTCTAAACAACAGACTCGCTTCAGCCCTTCCGTAGTGACCCTAGTGACAGTATCTGCCAGTGTGTGACTGATTAATTCTCTAGACAATTACAACTTTGAAATCATCCAGCTGGGGACCCAGATACTCTAGCAAACGAACAAGCCACCTCACCAGCTCTTGACCAGATTACATAAGAGACAGTGATTATAATTGGATATCAAATTACTATTGCATTCCTCAAATATTCCAAAATCCCACTTCCATAGCTTCAAGGTGTGTGTGTGTGTGTGTGTGTGTGTGTGTGTGCAACCAAGCACTCGAATTCAAAGGCCAGAGAAGGCCGAGGGGTCTTCCTGTTTCTGCCTCCCATAATGGATGATGTGACTATGCTAGACTTTTTATGTGGACTGTATGGATTTGAACTCAGGTCCTCATGGTTGTACAGGTCCTCTCTTACCCACTGAACAACTCTGTTAAGTCTTCCCTAGGACCTTGGCAATTTTTTCTGGCCAAATAATAGCAATAAATTTAAAACACGTTATCACCTGAGACTTTCTCAACAGGGCATAGCGTTGGTTAGAAATAGACAGGGGATAAGCCTTGGGCACTGAGTGGTTGTGTCTGGATGCTGGAGAGAGCCACATCTATCAGGAAATCACTGCTTCCTAAAGTGGGAGCCTGTCTAATGGCATTAGGACAATTATAGCCGTCAATCAAGGGACTGAAGGCACGGAACTGAGTGACAGAGGGCTGAGACTTCCAGGCCCACGCTGTCAGTAATCTATCTGGATGCTCAGGGCTGTTGGGCAGCACTTGAGTGGCGCTGGTCCTAATCTGATGGCTCCTTTTTAGATGGCTTTGCTGTGCGGAACTGCAGCTCCCTTGACTCCTTTGATGGAGACATGTGCATTCAGCCATTACTCAGCTCCTACTTTGCTACTGTAGTCTAAATTTCAGGACACTGAGTTCTTGGAATCCTGTCCAAAGCCTGCGGATGGGTTTGGCCAAAGGAAAGCACCAGCAAGGAGAAAAGAGTTGCAGTATGGCTCCTTCTCTGTCTGTGGACATCTGGCATCTGATGGCGTCTCCTTGTTAGACTGGAGACTTTGTGAAGAGACATCTTGGCTAACCTTGCTGACAGACTCTGGCCACTCCTCTTCCTCATTCAGTCTTGCCTGTTAGTGGTAATGTTCCTGATAAAGTCCACTCTGGGAATGTCCCCAGGAGCTTCTGAGGTGAAAGATTGGTCCTCAGCTTGTCACTTCTGGAAGGTGGCAGGACCTTTAAGGGGTGGAGCCTAATGGAAGGTGTTACATCACTAGGTGTGACTTCAAAGGGGATAGGTTCTCTCTCTCTCTCTCTCTCTCTCTCTCTGTGTGTGTGTGTGTGTGTGTTCTCTGTCTCTCTGTCTCTCTCTCTCTCTGAACTTCTCACCCTATCAAAACTGACCATAGATTGAATCCTCTAAATTGTGAGCTAAAACAACCCTGTCCTCTTGTAAGTTGATTTACCAGTGCGAGTAGCGGAACCTCCTTTCATTAGCCTTTTGGATTTTCCTGGATCTTTGCCCACATCTTTGTAGAAAACAGTATTATTATCAAATTATCCAATTGGAAAATTAATATACCAATTCTCCAGTATTTTTTTTAAAAAATGTATGTAAGTACACTGTCCCTGTCTTCAGACACACCAGAAGAGGGCATCAGATCGCATTACAGATGGTTGTGAGCCACCATGTGGTTGCTGGGAATTGAACTCAAGACCTCTGAACTCAAGAGCAGCCAGTGTTCTTAACCTCTGAGCCATCTCTCCAGCCCCCAGTTCTCCAAATATTAAAAAAATAAAACTTGAAAGTTGTTTGTCAGGAGAAACACACACCCTGAAGGAGGGCTCGGTGTTAGAGCTCACGGCTCTTTCAGAGGGTAAGAGAATCAGTGTTCAGTTCCCAGCACCCTCAGGAGAGTGCACAGATGCCTGCACAGTTCCAGGTCTTCCCAGGTGGCCTTCCCAGGTGGCCTTCTCAGGTACTGCATGCATGCAGGCAAAAACCTGCACACAAAATAGAAAAAAATACCTCTATATTAGAAGCATAGGATGGGCTGGAGAGATGGCTCAGCGGTTAAGAGCACTAACTGCTCTTCAGAGGTCCTGAGTTTAATTCCCAGCAACCACATGTGGCTCACAACCATCTGTATTGGGATCCGATGCCCTCTTCTGTGTGTCTGAAGATAGCGACAATGTACTCACATACATGAAATAAATAAATCTTTATAAGCATAGGAGACACAATTACAGATATGGAAATGTTTTAAAAAGGTATATCAGTCATGTGGAACTACAACAATAACTTCAAAAACCTTGAGGAACTATATCACTTCTGCAGGCAACGTGGAAACAAGACAAAACTGGAGCGGGAAGGACAATCTGAGGTTTTTGGAGGCACTTGGGGCTAAATGATCAGATAGACCAGAGACTCCACATGTTACAGGCATTGTCCGGTGGACTAAAAATCAGTGGGTGCCCTCCTGCTCCTTTATGAGCCTGTACAAAACAGATATCCAATGTGACCAGAGAGACTCAGGAGGTCGATAGATGGACTCTCCTGAGCAATATGGACGGTCCTAGCTCCTACTAACTTGAATCTAGTGGTGGATTAAAAGAAGAGTAAACCATTATGGTTTATTCCACAAATGGAAAAATGATTCAGTGTGAAGATAAGTGTTACTACAATTCAGTGCGCTAAGACATTAAAGAGAAGAGAGATATGTCCTTCTCTCCCGAGATGCTGGAGCAGCATGAGCTGAACTCAGCACCCTTTCCTTCGTGAAGTTAACAGCACCCACTCCCAGCAAAAAGGGGATTAAGGGAATTTCCCTTGTCCTCATGATAAATGAGTTCTAGAGCCAACAAAAAGAGTGGCCGCACGCCTTTAGTTGCAGTGGTTCACGCCTTTAGTCCCAGTATCCCAGCCGCAAAAGCAGTTCTGACTTCAAGGGCAGCTGCTAATTCCACTGGAGGAGAATAAAACCACTAGCACAAATTTGAGTCAAATTTGAAGCAAGCTTTAATTAAATGCTGCCAGGACAATGGACTCTGGCCAGGTCTATTCTTGGGTGACAAGGCACATTTCTCAGAAACAAACTTTAAAACGCAAAGGCATAATAAGGTTCTGTATCCCACCAGGTCCAATCAGGGGCAAGCATGTGTCCTGCAGTACCCCACGCCTACGGGATCAAGCACATCCCAGTGTGTGCAGTTGGGTCTAAAGCACATGGCTTGTTAACTTACATAAAAGATATCCTCTAGAAAGGTGTCTGTCTCTGGGCTAGGGGCTTACAGGCTACAGGCATTTTTGTTTTGTGGATCTCTTAGGCACAGTCATTAAAACTCAAAACATAACTTTGGCTTTTGCACAGCCTGGTCTACAAAGTGAGACCCTGTCTCAAGGAAGAGGAGTTAGGCCTGATGCGGCTCACGGAGCATAGCCTCATCATTTTCAATGTTTAGTTGTGTTTTAATGAATAGTGTCCCGTGATCGAAATTTCAGAGCTGTAGATTTCAGACTGTAAAGGAGGTGCTCGGGCTGGAGAGATGGCTCAGCAGTTAAGAGCACTGACTGCTCTCCTGGAGATCGTGAGTTCGAATCAGTGAGCAAGTGGGGCTGGAGAGAGTGGGGCCAGAGCAAGAAGGAAAAGTGTCTGAGAACAGCACAGTGTACTTACATATAATAAATAAATAAATAATTTTCTTTTTAAAAAAAGGAGGTGCTGGAGAAATAGCTCAGTTGTTAAATGAAGGTACTGTTCTTGCAGAAGACCCAGGTTCAATTCCCAGCACATATGGCAGATACACACACACACACACACACACACACATGAATAAAAATAAATATTTTTTAAAAAGTATGTATATATAAGTACACTGTAGCTGTCTTTCAGACACCCCAGAAGAGGACATCAGATCTCATTTTGGATGGCTGTGAGCACCATGTGGTGTCTGGGATTCGAACTCAGGACCTTCAGGAAAGTAGTCAGTGCTCTTAACTGCTGAGCCAACTCTCCAACCCCAAAATTAATCTTTTTAAAAGGAGTGGTGGCATACACCTTTAATCCCAGGATTTAGGAGGTAGAGGTAGGTAGATCCCTGTAAGTTCAAGGCCATCCTGGTCTACATAACTAGTTTGAGGCCATTCAGGGCGACATCATAAGACTATCAAAACAAAAAAGGGGAGGGGGGGGAGACAGATAGACAGACAGAGACAGAGAGAAAGTATGTATTTTAATTCTAAAAGAATATCAATAAGAATCATTTCTCCTAGTCCCTTGTCCACTCACAGAGCTGCTCTCCCAGGAGATCAACAGCACCATCAGATGGAGCAGGTGACATTTCTGAGCTAGTTCATGCATTCCCACGTTTAGGGACATGTTGGTTGTTTTCTCCTGAGGTGAGCACTGGGTCTTCTCCTAGCCGAACACTGCTCTGCGGAGACTCCTGCAGGACACTGTGTGTGGTGACAGCACCTGGGAGGCAGAAACAGGAGGGGACCCTGAGTCCAGGGCCACAGGAAGACATGGGTGAGGGGCCTCTCATTCTTATCTTCCTGGCCTGCAGCCAGTGTGTTAGACTCTAGCACAGTGTGTTTAGGTATGTCAAGAGGCAAATTCTTTCAAAACTCTGCCTGTAACATAACTGTTGTTAGTGACATTTAAATGTTCCATTCTGTGTTCACAGGAGTGTTTATGTGGGTCCTGTGTTCAAAAGTTTGGCCTTGTGGAGACCTGATGGTAAGAGTCACATGGTTGCTCGGGAGGCTGAGGCAGGAGGGCCAGGACTTGTGCAGGCTGCAGAGTTAGAGGTGGAGCCCTTTCTCAAGGGAAAAGGCAAAAAGTGGGCTGGTGCCACACCTCTTGCTAGCATGAAGGCCGTGGGTTCAATTCTCAGTACTGAGACAGGCAAGCAAGCAGAAGGCTTTGCTCAGAGAGGAGAGAGGGTTTGCCCTCAGCTTCAGGAAGGGCAGCCTATTCAGACCAAGTTCTTAGGTTAGCTGACCTCACGAAAAATGAATACTATCTTGCCAAGTGGGGTGTGGTGGTGCTTGCCTGTGATCCCAAGCAGTGGGGAGGTTGAGGCAGGGGGAGTCAATTCATGGCCAGCCTGGGCTACATATCAAGTTCCAAGCCAGTTGGAGGTACATGTAAGATCCTGAATTAAGACATGCCTTGCAGGGCAGTGGTGGCGCATGCCTTTGATCCCAGCACTTGGGAGGCAGAGGCAGAGGCAGGCAGATTTCTGAGTTCAAGGCCAGCCTGGTCTACCCAGGGCTACACAGAGAAACCCTGTCTCAAAAAACCACACACACACACACATACACAAAATAATAATAATAAAATATGCTGTGCCTTTGCGAGGTGTTTGATGTTCGAGTGAGCATATCACAGATTTTAGCAGAACCTGTAAGAACCTGTAACTGCTTCTCTGTGGGTGTATCAAACGGCATGCCCTTCATAGAGGTCAAAGGTCGAGGCTCCCCCTGACTCATGTGCAGTGAATCAGGGCAGCTTTGAAGGGCTGACTTCTGGCCCTGGATTCTCTCCTCTGCAGTCTTTCCCGCCCTTACACACTCGGAGTGGATCCCACGTCCTGAGGAGGGTTAGCGGCACTGGACGGAACGCACTGGTGATTGATGTCAGATCAGGACGCTCCCACACTGCACCTTGCCTCTGCCATTACCTTCAATTAACCTTTGGGTAAATAGCAGGCAGAGTTTCCACGAGCCGCGCAACGAGAGTCTGTGGTCAAGGTTAAGGTCTCGTCAGGCTCCACTGTGTCTTGCTATCTCTAAAGTACGAGCAATTAAAATCCGGGCCCTCATGCCTCTGAAACAGAGAACTTATAATAACGTTGAGTTTCTTGATTATTAACTTATTGGCATAATTTCCCTTTGTTGGAAGCAGCTGTGGGAAGAGGCCCGCGGTCTCAGGAGCTGGAATCTGCAGACTTCCCACAAGGTACTGTGCCACCACTGCTTCACTTCCTAATTCTTAGACCAGGTAGACCTGGACACCGCGGGCACTCTCTCTGCTTCAGCTCCTTCCAGACTAACATTTACCTTGCTAAAAACAATACGAGCAAGTTAATCTTTGGGGCAGCACACAAAAAGAAGATAAATACACATGTTGCCTTCAGAGACGGAGCCAAAAGGAAGACAGTGGGAAACAACAGGACTCTCTGTGATTGGCTAATTGGAATAATGAACTCACACAGGGAGGTGATTTTAAAACCCATTGTAGGGGATGGAGAGGTGACTCAGTGGTTGAGAGCCCTGGTTGTTCCTCCAAAGGACCAGGGTTCGATTCCTAGCATCCACATGGCAGCTCATAGGTGTCTGTGACTCCTGTTCCAGGGGATCCAGAGCCCTCACATAGACAGACAGACATTCAGTGAAGACACCAATGTACATAAAAGTTAATTTTAAAAAAAGTAAAAAATTGTAGCTAGGTAGAGAGACAGATCTCAGGTCTCCTGATCTGCCCGCCCACCCTTCCCTTCCCCCTCATTTCCAGAAGGTTCTACCTCTTGTTTCCTCTCTCTCTCTCTCTCTCTCTCTCTCTCTGGTTTTTTGGATTTGCTTCCCCCCCCCCCCCAAGACAGGGTTTCTCTGTGTAGCCCTGGCTGTCCCGGAACTCACTCTGTAGACCAGGCTGGCCTCAAACTCCGAAATCCGCCTGCCTCTGCCTCCCAGAGTGCTGGGGTTACAGGCGTGCACCACCAACGCCCGGCTTACCTCTTGTTTCTTAATGGAGTATTCTGAGTGCTTTCTGTCTATGATTTTTTTTTTTTGTTTTGTTTGTTTGTTTGTTTGTTTGTTTTGTTTTTCAACACTGAATTTCTCTAGCTGTCCTGGAACTCACTCTATAGACCAGGCTGGCCTCAAACTCAGAGATCCACCTGCCTCCACCTCCCAAGTGCTGGGATTAAAGGCGTGCATCATGAGCCGGGCATTGGTAGCACAAACCTGTAATCCCAGCACTTGGGAGGCAGAGGCCAGTGGATCTCTGAGTTCGAGGCCAGCCTGGTCTGCAGAGTGAGTTCCAGGACAGTCAGGGCTACACAGAGAAACCCTGTCTCAAAAAACAACAAACAAACAAACAAAAAAAGGCGTGCATCACCACTGCCCGCCCGGCTAAGGCCTCTCTCTTGACAGAGGATTTTCTCCTCATCTCCTACATACTTTCCCTGTGAGACTTCAAAAAGGATTCCACAGCCTAGCATGTTAGTTAATGCAGTTTTATTTCCAGCATTCTGGAGGCAAAGCCAGTGGATCCCTATGAAATTAGGGCCAATCTAGTATTCATAGTGAGTTCCAGGCCAGACAGAGCTACATAGTGAAACCCGTCTCAAAATAAAATAAGCGCTTTGGAAGGCTACTCAGGTCAGGAGGATTGCTACTTTTCTTATTTCTGAGACCGAATGCCTGGCAAGAACTAGCTCAAGGCACAATGGCTGTGTGAGGATGCAGGTCCGTAAGTGACCAGGAACAGCTTTGTTGCAGCAGGGACATGTGGTAACTGCTTGCACACATCTCAGAGGACCAGAAAACAGAGATGAGACAGGAAGTAGGCTATAAATCTCAAAGCCCACTGTACTGGCTAGTTTTGTGTGTCAACTTGACACAAGCTGGAGTTATCACAGAGAACGGAGCCTCCCTTGAGGAAATGGCTCCATGAGATCCAGCTGTAAAGTATTTTCTCAATTAGAGATCAAGGTGGGAGGGCCCCTTGTGGGTGGTGCCATCCCTGGCCTGGTAGTCCTGGGTTCTATAAGAAAGAAAAGCCAGGCAGTGGTGGCCCACACCTTTAATCCCAGCACTTGGGAGGCAGAGGTAGGCAGATTTCTGAGTTTGAGGCCAGCCAGAGCTATACAGATAAACCCTGTCTCGAAAGACAAAAACAACAACAACCAAAAAAACCCCTTTCCTCCCCAACTTGCTCCTTACACAAACACGGGTAGGCCTTCAGGGTCTTCGTGCCTGTTCAAATCCCTGTAATTCTGGAACCTATTACATCCTATTCTTTCATTTACATCTATAGATAGATGTCTAGGAGGTAGGTGTACTCTGTGCCTATCAAAGTGCTTTTCAGAGCAAGGGTTTGGACTTTTTTCTTAAACACGTGGATTATCTGAGACTGTTATTATATATATATATATATAATATATAATAATATATAATATATATATATATATATATATATATATATATATATATATATATATATATATATATATATATATATATATATTTTGGGGTCTTTTCTCGAACGGCCAATACATATAAAATCATATTAATCTGTGTAATTTAAAGACAGGGCATAAATAGGCCAATATTGCCCCCTATTTGCAGTATACAGGCATTACATCGTTGTCCCCTTTAAACCAGGGGGCGAAATAGACACAACTATGCTAAGCTGTTCCTGACACACCTGAAACCAACATAACAGGGGTTGGGGGAAAGAAACGCTGTCCTCAGGGCCATCTGTGAACAAGCCTCGCTTCCAGTGAAATTGTGTAATTTCACACGCACCTGGCGAGGGTGCTGGTGAGGGTGCTGGCAAGGGTGCTGGCAAGGGTGCTGGGGAGGGTGTGAATGTCTGGTGGAGAGGAGAGTGGACCATAGAGCCCACAGCCAACAGGGAACAACTTATTTAACAGACACAAATTAGCATGGAGTGCATGGGAACGGAAACATGATGTGTCAAAACTCAGACAGCTGGACAGGGTGAGGCACACCTGTAAAACCAGCACTTGGGAAGCTGAGGCAGGAGGATTATAAATCCAAAGCCATCTTTGCTATGGGGTGAAACCCTGTCTTAAAACAAGCTGGTAAAACAAACTCTGAGGGTTGCTCCTGGGAACATTGTATCTGTAATCACTTAAGGTATGAGAGAACCTGGGAACTTTGTATCCTTATAATAACTTTGGGTGTGGGGGAAGGGAAACGCATCAGACTTGAGATGTTACAATCATAGTGGAGCAGAGAGAGGGAAGCAAACGACTGGAAGGACAGATGGACAGTAAGGACATAACAGGGAGGGGTAAGAAAAGCCGAGCCAGAGGGTTGGCACACACCGTTAATCCCAGTGCTCGGGAGGCAGAGGCAGGTGGATGTCTGCGAGTTTAAGGCCAGCCTGATCTACAAAGTGAGCTCTAGAACAGCAAGAACTATCTATAGTGAGACCGTGACTCAAACTAATAAGTTTTCAAAGAGACAAAGAAATTGGCATTTTGAAAACTGACAAATCTTTGGAAACACTAATCAATAGAAAGAAAGGAAGGAAGGAAGGAAGGGAGGGAGGAAGGAAGAAAGGAAGGAAGGGAGGAAGGAAGGGAGGAAGGAAGGAAGGAGGAAGCTGTAAGCTTTGCACAGAGTAGTTGGACTGTCACAGCAAGAGTGGGAAAAAGACACAGAAAAGAACAGAAAACAGAGCCCCAGAGCCACACGGCTCTCTGGCTGCCACCCTGCTGCATCTGTGTGGCATGCATCCCAGGGATCCAAGGCCTCGTGAAGAGCAACAATTCAGCTGCCACATTGACCTTGCACATACACATACATGCAGGTGAAACACACTGGACTCCCACGCTGGCCTCTGATTTCCACACAGCTCTCCAGCCCAAGTTTTCTCCATGGATAACCGGAAAAACTAACTTGAACCAGATACTGACGGTGACCATCACCAAGAGGCAAAATCCACACAGGGTACACCGAGGCAGGTGACCGTACTGAAGCATAGTCTCCCTTGATTGATATTTGTCCCCAGGTGAAAACTCTCCCTCAGTTCGCAGCCTCTCCAAGGAAATAGCTCAGCAGAGGCTCAGCAACACATCTTCTCCGGGGAGAGATTCAGGCAGCTGACCTGTGGTTACAGCTGACCTGTGGTTACAGCCATTTGCGTCAGTGTGGTGTTTTCAAATTGTGTGTGTACCATGTATATGCTGGATGCCCTCAGATACTGCAGGGGGCACCAGATCCTCTGCCGAGGGCCATTTTGGTCCTGAGCCACAACAGCCAAGATGCAGCTGCAGTTTTCTTGGTTACCTTATCTAACGCTTGTCTACTGTTCCCCACGGAGTCCCTGAGTGGCCATCATCATCACCAGTGGATGAAGAAACCGAGGTGTGGGAGGTGACCTGCTATTGTACAGGAATTACCAAGGGCTGAGCAGGGATTGTTGAAGCATCTTCTGACTAGAGGACCAGTTGTGCTGGAGGGGAAAGCATCTTTTGATGTTGCCTTTCTTACAAAAGTGGAACCGATGTCATGACGATTGTTTTTCAAATGGCCTGGATTCTGTCCTGACTTGCTACATGGCCCGCCACTTAAAAGAGACCATTTTTCACTGCAAAGGAATCGAAGGAAGGGTAGTCCTCAGTGAGATGTAAGGGTGGTGTGAAATGGTTTCTGTCCTGTACATGAATCTTTACTGAAACAGTCCCACTTGGCCATCGTATGTGACTGTCTTCCATGGTTGAGTGAAGCACTTGAAACATAGACCAAGCAGCCTTGGCACCTCAAGTATTTAATGGGGAAAGCCCCCACAGAAACACAGGCAAAGATGACATGCTAAGGCGTGGTGACCAGAAGAGCACAGGGGCGAGGGGGGCAGTTAAACCCAGACACAGATGAGGTAGGAGAAAAAGGGTGTCAGCACTGACACCTATGTCTCGGGCTTGAGGACACAGGTGGCACACTGCCATCTATGTCGTATGGGAGGCAGGCTGGAAGGTGGTCACTCAGTCATGTTAATCTTCTGTTTTTGATTTTTGTGTACATGTGTTCACGTGTTGGGTGTGCATGTGTGCGTGCATGCGTGTGTGCGTGCATGCGTGTGTGTGTGTGTGTGTGTGTGTGTGTGTGTGTGTGTGTGTGTAGGCCAGAGGCGGAGGGCAAGCATCTTGCCCAGTTGCTCTCCATCTTATGTACACTGAGGCAGGGATCTTTTGTCTCTGCCTCCCGAGTGCTGGGATGACAGGTGGGCCAACACTCCCACCCACCGTCTACATGGGTCTAGGGATTTGAACTCTGGTCCTGGTGCCTCGTAGCAAGCATGTTATCACCACTGAGCCATCTCTGCAGCTAAAGCGCGGCAGTTTTGAAGTTCCAGAGACATATGTAAATTGATGACCAGCAGGATGGCATCGGAAGGGAATGTGAGATCAGGTGAGGTTTGCTTCTCTTGTGTGTGAAAAATGTCCCTGTCCTTGTGTGGTCAGATGGAGAAATGAGAGAGGGCGTTGCCTGGAGAGTGGGGGATGGCTCACAGGACATAACTGGGGTCTTGGTGAAAACAAGATGCCGCCTGGGTAAGCTGGCAAGGAGAGCACACACAGCATTGTCTGGAGGGAGGCTGAGTGGGAAGATAACTTTAAAGTATCTCAGAGATGTTTCCGTGTCTCCAAGACACAACAGGAACAGGGCTGGAGGAGAAAGTGAGGGAAGGGCTCTTCTCGCCAGGCGCTTTTAGCTTATCCAGGTAAGTATTCAGTGAGACGGAACAAAGAGTCAGGGTTGCCTTCCCACACAGCCTCACGTACGCTGGACCGGCCTCCAACTCCCTGTGTGCAGAGGATAACCTTGAACGTCTGATCTTCCCACCTCTTCCCAGTTTATGTGGTATTTGTTAAGAGTCAGACCCAGGCCTGTGTGCATGCTAGGCATGAGTTCAATGGGGGTGGGATGAGGGTTGAGAGAGATGAGTGTTTGCAAGGGCGTATCTGTGGATCTCTGCTAGCCTTCCCGTGTGTGGAGAAGGATGGAATCTCATGCCCGTGGAACTGGGTGAAACTGGGTTGTGAGAGCTGACATCAGTCAGCTGTTTTCATTACAATGCAAGACAAGGGGGAGCCAGAGGGCCAGGGCTTGGTAAACCACAGCTGCCCAAAGAGCCTGTCGTTAGGGCTACTATGACAATATAGTGAAACAACACCTTTCAATTCTCTAGGGGATTCCAGAGCCAGGGACCGCCTAGTATGGTGCTGCTGGATCCAGAGAAACAAACAACTTGGACTGTCATTTCCAGGAGAGGAAGAGACTGATTCTCTGTGGTTCCCAGATGAGTCTTTCTCTCTATTCACACACACACACACACACACACAGAGGCTATAAATTGGGGAGTGATGTTAGTAGACTCCAGGCTGTATTTACTCTCTGACAATCCTGAAGCCTCAGGTTTTTTTTGGCTTATTCACGCACTAGGGGACATAAGCAAATATCTCTGTTGACACAGAATTAACTTCCTAGTAGCATGTGTGGTGGCTGTGTACATTCCGAGGGTAAGGCTGTATAAACACTGTCATTTCTCCCAAGTGACAGAAAGGTAAAGCTGCTTTTTATGGATTGTAAAAGGGACTGGCTGAGATCAGTTTGGATAACTGTCCACACGGCTGACCATAAGTGGATGGTGTGTTGGCCAGGAGCCATGGTTCTCTAGATGTCCACAAGAGGGTGCTAACAGACCACTTAATCTGCCTCAGTGTAACCACTTTCCATGGTCCCCCACCTTTCCATTTTAAGGCTCTTGGTCTACCAAGTGAGCTGCTGTTCACACTGTTCACCATGTTGTAAGAAAACTATCCCTGGCTTCTAACAAGTCTACAGCACGCGTTGGTTCAGACTGCATTCTGGTGACTAAGGATGGAGGCCTTTTCTGACTTTGAGGGATACTGTTTCCATCCAGCTCCCCATAGCATCAGTCATGGCTGGCATGGACTAAAAATCCTACTTCCACTCCTTAGACCACATGTCTTGTCCAAAGGGCTTCAAGAGTGGCTTTCAGGTAAGAAGTATGTATAATAGCAAAGTGGAGGCAAAAGCCAGCTTCCTTCTACAGCATCCTGGAGACCCTTCCAAGATCTTTCTAGACTACCCTGCAGGAAGTCTGTGAGCATTTAAGACTCCCCAAGAACCTTGAACTTTAGACCTTTTGTATGTTGACAGTTGACATAACTCTGTGATCACTTGTTGTTTGAGACAGGTTTTTGAGTAGCCCCCTCCTGGCCTTGAACTCCTCCATGCTGTTTCTGCCTCTCCAGGGCTGGGATTACAGACATACCACCGCCACACCCAGGTCTGTAATTGCTTCTTGTATGACGGTTGTAGGCTACTCTCCAGTGAGGTGAAGGCAGGAGGCTCAGGCTTATGTTGTTGGTGGGCAGCAGCCATCAGGATGTCAGCCACACAGGTGAGCCACCCACTCATGCTGAGTGGGCCTCACGGATTCTCACAGGCACGGTCATCCTGTAGTGCCTGAGATCTAGGGCATCCCAGGACAGTTTGGCAAGCCCCCTTCCTTTGGTGCCAAGCCCACTCCATACTGCTTGCTCTGCCCCACTCTGTATGTCCACTGGCCTGATGGGTAGGAGTGATTCCTATCACAAGCTTCGTCCAGTCAGCTCGATTGCTGAGCTTTTAATTTTAACACTGTCACTGAAGGCTGCCCTTCACTTACGCAGATGCTATGCAGACATTTTGCTTGATGAGCAGCTGTGCTGGGGTGACCTACTGCCTGACTTCTGGGCTGTAGCCACTTCATCCTTTAGCTGGAGGATAGCTAGTGACCCAGAAGCTGCACTGCCATTATGGCTGGGGTGGAACTGTTCCTTTACTGTGATGGATACTACTCCCGCTCAGGAGAACAGCTTGTCACTCGTCCTTCAGTGAAAGACAGGGCAGGCTGCTTTGGCCTCCAGCATACCAGGCTGACAGGCAGAGGAACCTGTCTACTTCAGACTGTGCCTCAACAATGCTCTTTTCATAATGGTTTTGCCAAGGTTTCAGTTAACTCTCAGGGCCCCTTGATACTCAGTTTTGTACCCCAAAGCATAAACCAGTAGACAGAATGCAGTCTGTATCTTTCCACAGGACGCCTGGGTCTGTGTCCTTCTTGAGCTGAGGCAATTAGGCTTGGCTGTCCAGCAGTTTAAACTGAAGTTGCTCACCACTTATCCCGTGACTTCAGTCTGCAGACTGGTGCAGAAGACCAGGAGGCAGCACCCAGCCTCTTCTTACTCTAACCACTCGACTGCTCTCAGCTCCTATCTGAGGCCTTGACTTAAAGAGCCTGTTTTCTAGGCATCTCCACACAGACTCTGGTGCCAGTCGAGGCTTCAGTGTTCTCAGCCACGGGAAGAACCAGTTAACAGTAAGCTAGTCAAGCTGGGACAGTTGGTAAAAGGCTGCAGATGGCTGGGCGCCTTTAATCCCAAACTCAGGAGGCAGAGGTGGGCGGACCTGACTTTGGAACCAGCCTAGTCTACGTACAGAAACTGTTTTAGGGCAAACCCTCAATGTAGTCCTCACAGGAGGCAGAGAGCAGGACTGTGTAGGATACTGATACTTTGCCACCCCACCAAACTCATCAGTTCCACACTTACACATGCTTTTCTCTGCTTTGGTTCAATGGTTTCCTGGCATAATTTTCCATCCAGCAAATCAGTTTGATTAGACACAGGGACTCAGGATACCTCCTGGTCTCTTCCCACTTCCATCCCTGAGAGTCACCCCAGGTCCCAGCTTCCTTGAGTGCAGTGCACACTGATGTTGCAGGTGCAGAGCTGCTAACTTTAGGTTAGCTTTAGGGCTGCTAACCTAAAGCTCCAAGCCCAAAGCCACAAGACACCCCCCCCCCCACCCCCGCCGGCTAAATGCATTCATACCAGGATCTCTCTCTTTACCTGTGGTTCTGAAGCTGATGAACCTAGAGGTCTCTGGGAAGAGACAGCTCATGTTCTTCATGTTTCATCAGCAAACGAAAAAACCAAAGTGCGTTGCTGGCTTAGGTCAGCGCTCATAAAGGACACACAGACTTTCTTTTTATTGTTAAGCTGCAACATACATGGTTTAATACAACAACAAAAACATTTAACAATCAAATGAAAATAGAACTAACAACAAACACTCAGAACAAAACCTTTTCCATTGGAAACATGTTAGGATGGACTTGGGCCTCCTTCCCATCTCACCGCGATCTCCTTATGACTCAGGAGCCTACACACCCCGTGTTTTCTGTAGCCATGCAGGTGTGAGTGGAAGTCTGAATGATTAAATAAACGCAAAGTCTGTCGTTTACTGTAAAGAATCATCTCCCGAGGCAGCCAAACTGGGTTAGAGAACAAAACCATTTAAGAAACTCGCCACATGTTTGGGTTCATCTTAGAATCCGTGAACCTTCAGCTGCTCCTCCTTGACGATGCCAACCTGCAAAGTGAAACTGTGCTCAGCAGAATCCCACTGCCCCAGATGATAGTCCCACACTGTTCCTATGTCAATCACCAGGCCACTTAGCCGCAGCGTGAGCCTTACTGCTTTCAGCGTGAGCCTTACTGCTTTCAGTCAGGGGACACTATTCTATTCACTACTTCAGTCCTGTGCTTTTCACTAAGTAGGAAAGGATTCCTGTCTCTTTCAAGGTCACACACAGGGTGCATCCATCCATCCACTCACCTCCAAAAGAAACTGGCAAATGTTCTTCCTCTGGTCACCTTGAAGCTGAATAACCTCTCCGTACTCAGGATGTTCAATCACAGTTCCATTACAGGCAAATTTCTACAACACATGAAGTCAAATGTAGAGGTTTTACTTTTGACAGAACAAATGTAGTCACACCAGCCGGCCTGACTGCATTAAGGAGCAGTGTCCTCCAGAACTACGCGACTCTGTAAATGAATCTGGACGCCACGTGAAGGAAATTATACTAGGGGAACAGCAACAACTGATCGGCTCACACTGCTGAGAGTGGGGTAACCCACTGAGGTGGAGAACAAAACAGCTTTTCTGGCCTGAGCCCTGGCAAGCACCCACTCCTCATGGTCACCTTTTTGAAAGCTTTCACAAGTTTCTTTTTGTCATAATCGTCCGCAATGCCCTGCACAGTGGTCAGCGTCTTCCTGCCGTTCCGCTGCTGGATTCTTATATGAATGTAGTCCTCAGTCCCTGCCGGGAGTAAGTCGTCGCCCTTAGTTGCATCAGCAAAGGGGTCTGTAGAGGGACAGAAAAGTCGCAGAGCAGAAAACAAATTACAAAGTAGTAAGTAGAAGAGCAGTGCACTCCAGATTTAGACAGATTGCAGTGATGCCCCTAGCTACAGCTTCATTTCTGCAGGCGAGGGTGGGGCTCACTGATACGAAGTTTTTCAAACGAGAAAAACCTAAGCAGGCTATGTGTGCCGATATTTGAGCTTAAAAGCAGAGAGCACCATTGTTGAAGCCACCCTCTAATGAAATAGAAGACATTTATGAAACCCTAATTTCATATAGCCTAGCCTTCATACATCTCCACTACTCTTCGACTACAAAAACATTCAATACACCCACCTCAGTTAGCTAGTAACCAAGCCTTATAAAATGCATAGATATGCGTGCAATCGTAAGGTGTAATTTACAAATGACTGCCAGCAGAGACAACAGGACCACTTACTTCCAAGTCAAATCAGAGGCCTCTCTATCTTAGTGTTTCAAACAGAGGACTCTGAGGACTGCTTAAAACCAGCTGGGTCCAGCCCCACCCCCAGCTCCAGCCAGTGGCAGGTTCCTCAGGCACCCCCGCCCTCCCACACCCCCACCCGTTCCCTCCAGCCCTGGCAGACTGAGTGGCAGGTCCCCTAAGCCCCGAGCTTCCCTACTCGCCCAGCAAAGGCTGAGCAACTCACCCACCCCTACCCCAATACACAGACACACACACTTGTGAGTCGTCTGAAGAGTCACAGGTCTCGCAGCCGCCCTAAAGCGTTCAGGTTTTCCAGCTTCTGGGTCCCAGCCCTCCAGTCTCCTTGCAAAGCCCTGGCCAGCTCCGAGGCCACAAGAGAATACCTGAGACTCCCAGCATCCCGACACTGTCAGGTTCCCCCGCCCGCAAGCCCCTAGTCCTAGTCTCTGCAGCCCTGGCAAGCACTGGAGCCCCCCTGTAGGTCTCCGAAGCCCCCGGTCTTGCGGTCAGTGTCAAGTCCTCCCCGCCTCTGGCCAGTCTCCCTGCAGCCCTGCAGCCCCGACCCGCCTGTGAGTCCCCGAGACCCTCGTCCTCCCGCCAGTGTCAAGTTCCCCAAGCGCCGGCCGGGCCCTCGCCTCCTACGGGGTTGCAGGCCCGCTTAAGGCCGTATCCGAGGCCCGGAGAGAGGCGTCCCCCGGGCTAGGGTCGCGGGGAGCCCCCGTCGCCATCTTCTGGGCGCCGAGACAAAGCCCAGAGGGACGCGGGCGGCGGCCGGCCACTGGACCTTACCGAAAGATTGGAGGTTCTGGATAGTGGACATGCGACACTAGTGTGAGGCCGGTGAGGGGATAAAATTCCTGCGGGGCCCGCCCGGATCACCGTGTCAGGAGGCTGCAGCGGCGAGAAACGGAAATCAATGAAGCGGCGGAAGCCCGGGGCGCAGGAAGACGCGGAGGCGGCGGTAGGGCGCGAGCGGGAAGACGGCGCTGCGGATTCTCGCACAAAATGGCCGGCGCCGCGTATTTAGCTACGCGCGCCGCCGCCACGTGACCACACGCACCGCGCGTCCGCCCCGGATCGCTGAGCTGGGGGCGAGGAGCGCGCAAGAGCCCACTGCGGGCAGCCGCGGTCCGCCCCGCCCGAGGCGCCGGGTGGAGGCACTTCCGGGTGTAACGGCGAGAAACGCGCCCCCGGGGCCCGCACTTGCAGCTCGCGGGGGCCGCGTCTCTGCGCCTCCACCTCCCTCCCCAGCCCCCGGGAGTTCGCGAGACCCCTGAGTTTCTTTTGCAGAACCTTTGTGGGTGACATCTGGGAATCCTCCCTTCCTACAAGTCCATGGATTCCGATGCTGCAATCTCTACTAAGTTTAACCACTTTGTCTCAGGTGTCACGACTTAGCCTCTAGCAGAGTCTGTTGTACGTGGAGTGAACGCACTACCAATCCTGCCTGAGCTCTCTGCGGAGCCTCCTAAGGTCGGATGCAAGTTCTGGGCAGGATAGGTGCCTGCCTGGTACTAGGTGAATGACAGATAAAATAACTGCAAAGAGTAACCGTGCACAACCATCAGCGGACAGTGGGGAACCGCCTTACCTATGCAAACCTATGCAGGTGGTTGGCTTTCTAGACCAAAGTAGTAGACTAAAATTTAGGAATTCTCCATCTTTTTGTAGGCCAAGCCTGTCGACCTCGTGTTGCAATAATTTTGGAGGCCTGATGTAAGACATTAGAAGCCTTAGATTGATAACATGTGTCTGTTTAGCAGCTCACAATAAGATGTAGCAGTAGGTCCAAATGCTACTACAATTTACTTTTCAAAAAGATTTTATTTTTATGTGGTTGGGTGTATGTACCATAGAGGCCAGAAGAGGGTGTCATATCTCCTGGAACTGGAATTACAGATGGATATGAGTCACCATGGGAACAGAACTCAGGTCTCTTGCAAGAGCAGCAACTCCTGGGAAGTCTTTCGAGTTTCATTACTGTAATATTAAAAAGGAAATAAATATCTGAAGTGTGTGAATGTTTCAGTGCCATCTATTGTACAAAGTGGCCACTTCTAGTGTTTCTATGCATGGTTGCCTGTTGCTTAAAGGATTGTAAAAAAAACCACTTGTATGCCCCTACATCCACCAGCCAAGTTTTAGGAGCATTACTTACTCAGTGTTATACCATGGTCTGAAAAACTCTAGATTATGAATACTTGAATTAATAGTCTTGAGCACCTTCCACCTTCATGTGGGTTCGGGGGCTGGAACTCAAGTTGTCAGGGCTGTCCAGCAAACCTGAGCCACCTCACCAGTCCTTGAATAATTTTTAATAAGTTATATACATTTTCTGCCTGATGTATTAACACTAATTTCTAAGTAACTTATAGTCTACAAAGTAGTCATAAGGAGCACAGACTACACAAAACTTACCATATAAATTACCACTCTATTGTATGGTTCGTTTCCCCCTTTTCTTACTAGATATACTGTACCACTGTGTATTTCGTGGTTTCCCAGATGGAGCATAGGGTGAGTGGGCCAAAGAAGAAAAGTAACACAGAAAAGCTTTGACATTTCTCTGAAATCTGGAGCTGGAGAGATGGCACAGTCTTGCTGTGCATTCAGAGGACTGCAGCAGGCCCCAGTCCCCAGGAGGAATCAGCTCTCAGTTACCTACAACCCCAGCTCCAGAGGGTGTGGGATACCCTTTTATGGACTGTGTGGGCATGCACCTGAACTCAGGTGCACACACACACACCCACACACAGCAAAATCTTCAAGGTCTCACTGTCATTATACTTATTAGTAGCACATATCCCTCTGTTTAGAAGTGAGACTTGCATCAGCAGTAAGTAAGAAAGCTACAGAAGTTTTAGCCAAGCAAATAAAAAAAAAAAAGGTTGAAGGCTCTTCTGACTCTGCCCTCATGGCTTTGCGTTTAAGCCTCTGTTAAACCTACTGTTCATGTGCAGCATGGAGCTCTTGCAGTATAGATGGTCTAAATTGAAATGCAAGGGTAAATATAAAATATGCACGGACTTCTAAAGATTCCAGTCCACCTGTTCACTTTTACTTATAAAAAATGTAGAAATGTAGCTGCTAGAAAATTACACATTACATGTAACTTATATCCAATTTCTATGAGACAATGTTGTTAGAGATTCAGAGAAACTCACATTTTTATAAAAAGAATAAACTGAAGTATTTAAAATGGAGTGTGTCTGGCTTTAAGTGGTAACAGCATGGGTGAAGGCAGTCCCTTCTGGCAGTGTTAGAGAGGAGCCTGGGTGGTCACAGGGCATGGCTGACTAAGGGAAGGAAGATAAAGGGTGACAGTTGGAAGGTTGCCAAGGTGAGAGGTAGACTCCAAACTGCGATTTTAGCACCCACACAACACCATACATGAAACCAGCCAGAAAACCCACGTGTTACAGGGGGAGAACCTACCGGCTGTCCAGCAGGAATAGCTTTGCCTGGCTGTTAGCCACAGGAGCTGTTTCTCTTGGTCCCTCATAAAGGGGACACTATGATGTAGCTACCAACCACCCTGGCAGCCTGCCTACATTGGAGACTGTGATGGGATTTACTCAGTTGTGTCTTATATCTGGTAGTCATGGAGGCATGGTATCTGATTGGAGCTCTGGATCCTTGACCATCCAAAGACTTGTCTTCTGTACAGAATTTGTGACCAAAACACTAGTGACTCAGATGTCTCTCTTCAGGGAGTTCAAGCCACACATACCCCTGGCTGTTGCACTCTGAATTTAATGTTGCATCCTGCCAAGGTCAAGCTCTGTACTGGCTGTTCCTGGTCCGGAACTAGAGCACACACATAAAAGATAAGATGGCAGACTGGTTACAGAGAAAAATGGGGGTTCCTCTCATGGGCTCAATGCTCCCCTCCTCTTCAGTTTATCTGTATCTCCTTACATTTGTCAGAAGCCTAAGATTCTTTTTTTTTTGTTTGTTTGTTTTTTGTTTTTTTGAGACAGAGTTTCTCTCTGTAATCCTGGTTTCTCCGTGTAGTCTTGGCTATCCTTGAAGTCACTCTGTAGACTCTACTTCCCAAGTGCTGGGATCAAAGGTGTGTACCACCACTCCCAGCTAAACAGCTGAACAGTGCTTCCTCTTAACCACTGAGCCATCTCCCCAGCCTTAAATCTCCTACTATTAATGCAAAACTTTCCCTTCATGTCCTAATATCTTCGGGAACTATAATGAACTGTAAGAGACTTTTGCGGGAAGGCTTAAGGCTGTCTACATAACAAACCAGGCAGCCTCCTCTTCTGACTGTGCACCCCACAATGAATCCTTTGTGTATTTCCTCTCCAGTGATAAGATAATGTGAATCACGTAAGGGCAAAACGAACATTTGCCTATAGTTAGGTCTCTAGGACAGTCGCTTACCCACTTGAAACTGGGAAGACTCTATGGTCTTTGTGCCTGTATCAGGGAAATGGAATCAGCATTCCAAAGTGCTGAGCCAACAGCACTGGTGCCCATGGGAGAGCAGACTCAGAAGTGCTGGAGGACTGGTGCCCAGTATCTGCTTTGATGGTACCTAGTGTCTTTCCCATCTTGTATTCAATGAGAAAAGGTAAGTGTTAAAGCTAGGTTTCCTAGGGAAGCCCTGCTGCCTAGGGGTTAACCATGTTTATTGAACAACAAGAACAACAACAACTAAGTTGTCATCTATCTACCCAAAATACAAGGGACCAGAACTTGTGCACAATTGTAGGATCAGGAGACACGTCAGAGAGAAAGTCATAATCTACATCAGCTTGGTTTATTGTCTGAGACACAGCCTTGTTATGTTCCTAAGTTGGCTGGAAACGTCAAGGCTCAAGTGATCCTCCGGACTCTATCTCCACAGTAGGGTAGCTGGGACTGCAGCTGCATGTGTCAGAGCCCCACTCTGGGCCTTTTGTTTGTTTGTTTGAAATAGGTTCTCGTTTAGCCCAGGCTGGTCTGGAACCTGGTATATAGCTGAGGCTGGTCCTGAACCTCTGATTTTCCCTTCCTCTACTCCCTCAGTGCTGGCTCACCACCGTGCTATGTACCACAATGCACACACCACAGCGCTATGCACCATCACACCATGTATGTGGTGCTGGGATGGAACCGGGGTTCCTGCATGGTAGGTGAGCCAATCAACCAACTGAGTCTCCAAAGTCAAGATGCTGGTAGTTTTGGTGATCAGATACCGACATGATTCCTTGAGGGGCACACGTCTTTCAAGGAGGAGGGAATCTTCTGCCTCACATGGCCAGAAGGACAAAGGGCAAAAAGGAGAAATGGGGGCTAAGTCCTCCTTGAGACAGGGTTAGTTCTTTCACAGGAGACAGAGTCTATATGACCTAAACATTTTCTACCAGCCTCTGCACCCCAACACCATTGCACCCCAACATCATTGTGCTGTATAGTTTCTAGCAGCTGAATTTTGGGTCTGCACCCTAACAACAATGAACATGGTGACTAGTGTATCATGTGGGGGTGTTAGCAGTTTTCTGTTCTACAGAAACAACCTACTCATATTTAAGGAGCCAATAATTGTCCTTATTTTCAGGGAGTATGAGAGGCTAAAAGGAGAGTTTAAACTGAGACAAGCTGTAACCATAGAGAGGCGTCTGGAAGCTTGGAAACTTGAGGGATCTGTGGCTGTAACCATTCCCTTTGGTTCACTCTAGCAAAATTGTTCTTAGAATCATGGCAGCCAATGTGTACAACATGACTGAACTAGAGAGATTGGGATAAGTAGACACTGAGAGAGAAAGACAAATAAAACCCTTTCCTGTCAGAAATCTGGGATGCACGGTGGGCCAGGGCAGGTCCCCGAGGCTGAGGCTGGCCCATTGCCGCTGTCCTGCTCATTCAGCCGGATGCTTGGCTGGACGTGTTTCTGCCCCAAGGTTAAATCATGTCACCAGTCTCCACCAGACCTATTCCTATAAGCCGACAAACTAGAGAGTCAAAAATAGATGTTCTTGGAATCACATTTGTTTAAATGGAAGTGCTTTAAATCTATTTTTTTGATGAAATATTACTAGATATAGAGAATTATTATGAATTATTATGAATAAAACTCAAGGCCATTGAGTAAATCTTGTCTGTGTGTGTGTGTGTGTGTGTGTGTGTGTGTGTGTGTGTGTGCACCTGTGTGCACACACTTCTAGTGGCCAGAGGTTGGTAGGGTTGTTCTCAAATCATTCTTGATCTTAGTTTTTGAGACAGGATCTCTCACTGAGCCTTTAGCTAGCTTGGCTGGCCACTGAGCCCAGAGACTCCTCTCTGGGCCTTTCTCTTGTTGGTATTACAAGCACACATCATCATCCTCTGCTTCTTACATTAACTCTGGGGTCGACTCAGGTCCTCATGTTTGTATAGCAAGCCCCTTACCACTGAAGCCAGAGACGCAGCCAGAGAATATTGTCAACTCCGAAATGCTGGGATGATCAATTTGTTAGTGTAACCATAGGGAGATCAAGAATTCAGTAAGTCAGGACTGGGGAATTTTACAGACATGAAGGTGAGAGATTCTCCTGAGCTCGGGTTGGGGGTTGGGTATCTCTCTACACTGGAAGGCTCTGGTGCATGAAAACAATATTCTTCCAAACAGGCATCCAGTGCCATCTCCAAGAATCGACTCAGGGAGGGACTGGAGTCTTTCAGAAGGAAAACAGAAACCTGGTGACATAAAAGGAGACACTGAGAGCCTGCGTGGGACCGCCTGTCAGCCAGTGGGGTCACGGGTCAGGCAGCCCATCTTACGCACCTGGCAGTTCAGGTAGTCTCAGTTTGCTGAGATGGAAGCTTCTCTATCGACAGATGTGAGCATGGTTACATCTGAGGAGATGCACCTCACCTTTTCCAGGGTACTGACACATGGCACCGGATCCTCTGTCCTCTCATTGGATGCAAAAGTCATTTGATTCTCATTGGTCACTCAGTGTTAGCGTCTCTTCTATTTCTTCTTCACCAAGGAAAGACCCAGGGCCACCACGGTATGAAAGCTGCTGCCTAATATAGGGTTGTGTGTAATTTCTGCAAGTGGGCTGACCTCTCCCTTCAGGGAGAAGCAGTGTGCTGGTTGGTTTTGACTTCCAGATTGCCACGTCACACAATCGCTGTAACCAAGCAGAGAGCAACGGTCTGGATCAGTGGGCTCTTGTGACGGTCATTTGACGTAGAAGACACACCGGACGTGGGTGGCATCACTTCATAGTGGGAGGATGAGAGAGAACTAGGCACGGGGAAGCACCAAGATCCACTCCCTCTCTCTGTCTTGACTCTAGATGTCATGTGGCCAGAAAGCTCCTGACTTTCCTACGGTAACTGACGTAACCTGGAATTGTAAGCCACATAAATCCTCTGCTCTTCAGGCTGCTTTTGGACAGGGTGTTTCATCACAGCAACAGAGGAATCTAGGACAAGCAGTGACCTCCCCGAGGCTTACATTTGCGCTGATGTTCTCAGCACCTCTCTAGCTTGCCCGGATTCTTTTCTTAGCCCGTTTTAACAGCAGCTTCAGTATTGATTCTGAGACGTTTTTAAACCGAACCACCAATTATTTTTTTGATGATATACAATATACTCACATCATACTTTGTCCACCACAGTATGTACTCCCAGACCAGCTGTGCCCTTCTGTCTCAAAAGCACAAGGCTTTGTCCACAACCACAGTGAGAGGCACGCCGGTGACCAGTGTGTGGGGGCTGTGTCTTCCTAGCCCTCTGTTTAATTGGCTCCTCACGCTTCTTGCTTTGTCAGTTTCTTAGGCTGTTGGATCCACATTTCCTCTAATTTTAACATAATCCTTTACTGGAAGTAACTTTTTCTGTTCGATGAATTCATAATGCTGGTGAGACAACCTTACCCAAGACACATGTTCTTTTTTAGTGTAGTATTTTTATTGGTTTATTAGAAATTTCAGGCAGTATATTTGGGTGATATTCTGTCTGTGCTTCTGTGACATTTCCTGAAACTTAAGTGTAGGGATTGTGCTGTGGATCTATCAATTGGGGTTGGGCAGGGCCCTGCCAACCAATTGTTCTCTGCATTTTAAAAAAGCTGCGTCTTTCTCTAATGGTCTAATGGCCTTCATCAGCTACAACAAGAAGCTTCTATAATGAGGGACAAGAGCTGTGCTTTTCTGTGGATATAAGGATAAGTATTCAGAGTGAAGTTAGAAATAGTGTTGGTTTTGGAACGTGACAACGGTGGGTTTTCTTCTAGGCTTCATGGCCTCACTATTACCATGCATTTTGTGCTCCAGGGTGAGGTTTAATAATTAAGACACAGAGACATCTATGTAACTTAAAGCTGCCGGCCTGTGACTGGGTCAGTCTCTCAGCTAGCTTCTAACTTAGCTCGGCCTCTCTGCCCACGGTTGCATCCTCTCTCGCCATGTGGCTCTCCCTCCTTCTCCTCCCTGCTCCATTCCTGTCTTTCCTCTGTCCCTCTGCTTCTGTCTGTCTGCCTGATCATTGTGCCAGATCCTTCTGTGCCAGCTCTGGCCGGCCGCCAGCTCTTTATTACCCCTCCTTACTCATCCAGTTGGCACTGGGGGCTGTGTGACCTTCCCCAGGGCAGCTTGCCTTTCTTTTTGGGCAGGTCAGGAAGCAACAAACATTTACACATCCTGCCAGCCTGGTGCCAGCCTGGTGCCAGTAAATGCAGTATCTGTGGGTCATCCCAACAACTACCACGGATAGTTGGCTGGGATTATGGTACTGGGTAAAAGTTCTATCCAATTGATTGGGCTGTAAATCCAATTCGATAGCTGCTGGTTACTGCCACAATAGGAGTGCCATTGATGCTCTTGGAAGCTATCTTGCCGTGATGTTCGTTCATAGTCATGTTCGTAGGCATTCACAGCTAGGTAGTGAAAGGATAAAAAAATAATACAGCCTAATTCTAATGACCTCAAGAAGTCAGTAGTTTAAAATGCTATCTTGCTTTGTTAGAAACTAGGTAAAAGGTCACATTCCAGAGCCCACCCTTTGTTTAGACCTAGCAGAAAGGCCTTGAATAGGTGATCCTGGCCCCATAGGGTAACTGAAAATGGGCTAAGCTTATCTTGCTTCTGTAAACTTATGCCATTACCCCTAAACAGGAGTTCACGCAGCTGTAGACACTATAGGAAACTAATTGGTTCACTGAGCGCGGGCTCCGATAATTTAAACTGATTGGCCTACAAACTATGGAGTGGTACAAATTGATTGGCTCGCATTTCGCGGGCTCTCCATGCTAAGAAATGATTGGTTTGTGATTCGTGGGCTCTGTCGTAAACTTATAAAAGCTGTCTCAATTCGGCACTCGTGGTCCATAGTCCTCTGACCCTGCATGGTGCACAGCGGCTATGGAACCCAGAATTCTGGAAATAAAGAAATCTTCATGCCATTGCATCGAGACCGTTTCTCTCGAGTGACTTGGGTGTCGCCTTCCGGGGTGTGGGGTGCTGCGGCACCCTCGGTTTTGGGGGGTCTTACAGTAGGACTATTGATCACCTTTCTCCCTTGGCAGTTTTCACAGAACCTTCTGGTATAATGAGCTTATGTTGGCTTACAGTTCAAGAATGGAAGTCCTTAATGGCGAGGAAGGCGTGGTAGCAGGCTGCTGGAGCAGGAAGTGGGCGGATCACAAGACACACAAAGAGCAAACAGAAATTGAGGCTATAAACTCTCACTGGGCAGCGGTGGCGCGCCTGTAATCCCAGCACTCTGGGAGGCAGAGGCAGGCAGATTTCTGAGTTCAAGGCCAGCCTGGTCTACAGAGTGAGCTCCAGGACAGCCTCGGCTACACAGAGAAACCCTGTCTCAGAAAAAAAAAAAAAAAAAAAAAAAAAAAAAAACCCAACCAAATCCAAAAAAGCAAAAGCAAAAGCAAAAACAAACCCCAAAACTCTCAAAGGCCATGCTCCAGTGACATACTTCCTTCAGCAAGGCTCCATATCCTAAAGTCGCCACCCACCCCCAACAAAAAGCCTATGGGGGACAGTTCCTGCTTAAACAGGGAAAAATCTGATCTGTTATCCATTCAAATTCCCAAGGCTGAGAGGTAGAGACAGGTTGACCTCTGGGAGCCATTGCTTTTGTTGCTACTTTGTTTCCAATCCAATTCGCAGGTAAGTAAAAGAAAGTTCAACTCAGTCAGTTAACAAAACAAGCTACAAGCCTAGATTGGGCGACCTCCCACTACACTACTCTATTTCCATCTATATTATCCCGTATCACTTGGAGTTCCTCCAGAGCTTCTCTCTGCTGCCTCTCCATTTATCCCCGAGCTCCTCTCCTTCCTGTCCCCCCACCGTCACTGCTCCCCTCAGTCCCCCCTTCCTCCTGCCCAATCATTGGCTCAAGCCTTTATTTGAAAAGTTAAGGTGGGGAGAAGGTTCACCAGGCAACTCCTCACCTGCAGCCCCAGGAGTGGAATTAGCATCAAAATACAAGCCCAGGGCTATCCACTACTAGAGTCATTGCCCAGCCAGCCTGACTCAACTGGCAAGAACCCAATGATATAGGCAATGTCTTAAAAAGAAAAAAAAGAGGTACACAGGCCGGGTGGTGGTGATGCTTGCCAGTAATCCCAGCACTCAGGAGGCAGAAGCGGGTGGGTCTCTGAGTTCGAGACCAGCCTGGTCTAGAATGAATTCCAGGACATCCAGGGCTACACAGAGAAACTCTGAATCAAAAATCCTAAATAAATAAATACAATATGATGGACAACACCTGAGGACACACAATGAAGTTGACTCTTCCCCATACATGTACACATGTGCAAACACAAACACATGCATGCACACACATACATATGCCCTCTACCCAGACACAGTTAAGGAAGGGAAGCAAAGGCTCCCAAGCACGAGCCTTTGTAAAGACAGCTGCTTCTCCTTGGGAAGTGGGTAGGTTGTGGAGAGTGAGGACACAGGATGAATGAAAGAAACACCAGGCTTTGGCTCGGATCACATTAATCCCTTAGGATGTTAGGCTTTGTAGATACTACCTGTATCCCCAGCAGAACCAGGAGACTTTGCAGAGCTCCCAGGAGCAGCAGTGGGCTCGGGGCAACACCATTGCTTAGTGCCTTTCACTCCAAAGTAAATGAGGGTCCCAGGCAGGACAGCAGACATTATCTTTTTGTTTTTTAAAGATGTATTTATTTTATGTATATGATGACACTGCAGTTGTACAGATGGTTGTGAGCCTTCATGTGGTTGCTGGGAATTGAATTTAGGATCTCTGCTCACTCTGGTCAACTCCGCTCCCTCTAGTTAACCTTGCTCGCTCAGTCTCTGCTTGCTCCGGCCCAAAGATTTATTTATTATTATAAATAAGTACACTGCAGCTGTCTTCAGACACCCCAGAAGAGGGCGTCAGATTTCACTACAGATGGTTGTGAGTCACCATGTGGTTGCTGGGATTTGAACTCAGGACCTTTGGAAGAGCAGTCAGTGCTCCTAACCGCTGAGCCATCTCTCTAGCCCAACATTATCTTTTCAAGCATTTTTCTTGGTAACCATAGAAAGGGATTTCATCTGTTTTTTTCCTTACAGATAACGAAGAGTGAAGACCTCCACCTTCTTAGAAATTGTGTGCGCATGTCATAAAGACCGAATCACAAAGCCAAATCTGGCTTTTCGAAACCCATTGTTTCCTATGTGACTGCTGTAATTCTCTGTGGGAGCATCGCTGGCCCATTCTCAGAAGAAGCAGATGGAAGGAGCCTGCCTCACACAGGACGCTGTGAATAGAAGTTATTTAGTGTGAGCCTGGTGCTGCAGCATGTAGCTGGGTGTTGAGAAGGGAACAAAGGCTGTGGTAAGTCCATGGTCTTTAGTCACACAGATTTAGAAGTCCTCACAGTATGAGTTAAGGATCATGGAGGACCCGAGGGGATGGCTTGGGAGTTAAGAGCTCTGAATGCTTCTCCAGAAGACACAAGTTTAGTTTCCAGGGCCCTATAACCCCAGTCCCAGTGGATCCAACCAACATCCTGTTCTGGCCTCCATGGACACCTGTATGCACTTGGGCATACATGGATACATACATGTTCACTAAATACAAGTAAAATAAATCTAAAATAGTGTAAAAGAGCTAAAGAGATGGCTCAGTGGATAAAGTACCTCCACAAGCACATGCATATGTGCAGACACATACATGCATACACACATGTACACCCACGCATGTACATTCGAACACAAACACACATACACATGCATGTGCACACACACACACACACATGCACACACACACACACACCTCTCTCATTCTCCTACCCACACAGGTGATCTAGATTCTGAAAATCAAGGCAACACACAAGCTCTCACACCTTGAAGAGAATCCCCAAACCTCGACTGGGAAGGGAACAGAGGCCACCATGAAGGCGGCAAAGAGAACTGGTAAGCCAGCAGGACCACCCAAAGATGTAGCTTTGAGATATGAGACACTGAACTGGGAGTCTTGAGCCTGCCTTTAGGCAGTATGGCTGCCCAGTACTGACTGCCCCAGGGCAGTCTCTCCCCAGGGCATGCCAACATTGCTTAACTGGGCGTTTTGTCACTTTTCCTCAAACTGTCTATATATCTAGTGCCAGGAATTGTGTGTCGTGCGTACTAAGCACACTGTTGAATTCAGTGAGTGAACAGCTGGTTGTAATATGTGCAGGGGCACATCTGTCAGGTGTCTCAGGGGCACTTAGCATCACCTCTGTCATCTTCCACAGAGTCTTCTGGGCTTCCTCTCTGTTTGTGTTGACTAGCCAAGTGGTCGTGCCACTGCTCCTTGGTGGTTTCTGTTCTTTCTACTACTGGACACCTTCCCTTCCCTTCCTTTCCTTTTTCCATCCTCGTACCTGAGACACTCCTCTTTTATTCTCCATCCTCCTTCTCCCTGCTCTCTCTCCCTCTCCCTTTCCTCCCCCCTCCCTCTCCCCCATACCCCTCTCTCTCCTTACAGTTTCATTACTTTCCCCCCTGTTCTGTGCTAAGACACTACAACAAAGTCAACTTGTGGAGGGGAGGGCTCGTTTGACTTACAGTTCTAGAGAGAGTCTATGATGGTGAGGAGGCTTGTCGGCAGGGAGAAGGGGCAGCAAGTTGAGAGGCCCCACAGCTTCAAAGCAGACATGAAGCAGAGAGCAAACTGGAGTGGAGTGGGGTTACTCTTCACAGCCTCCTCCTGTGGTGTTCTTCTTCAGGTGAGGCCCACCACTTCCCCAAACAGCACTGCCAATCAGGGACCGGGTGGGGAGCACACAGACACACACTCACACACTCACACACACACACACTGACACACACACACTGACACACACACACACTGACACAGACACACACATACACACTAACACATACACATGCACACACACGCACACACACAGACACACACATACTGACACACACACACACACACACACACGCACACACACAGACACACACACATGCACACACACAGACACACACGCGCACACACATGTGCACGCGCACACACACAGACACACACATACACACTGACACACACACTGACACACACACACACTGACACACACACACACTGACACACACTGACACACACTGACGCACACACACACACACACACACACACACACACACACACGCGCGCGCGCACGCGCACACGCACACACACGGGCCCAGTCCCGCAGTTCTCTTCTTTCTCATGTATGCTCTCTCACCTCAGCGACCTCAGCCATGTGTTACTTTAGTTCACCCATGAAATATTCAATGCTGAGTCTCTTGTCACCTCTCTCTCCTTGTGTAGACCCAGCTTCTTCCTAGGTCACGTCATCCTCCCAGAAATCTTCTTTCAAACCTGTCAGAAAAGGAAATCCTTATCCTTCAGTTCAGCAGATAGAACTTCGAGCGTGTTCTCTGTGGTACTGGCCGGGCATCTGAGCATACCTCATATTTATTTATTTATTTGAGCCACTACATCTGACAAAGCCTCATTTGGCCCCTCGTGCTAGTCACTCTTGTGTTGCTGTGAATGACAAGGCCTATTTTGGCCCACAGTTGTCGAGAGTTTGTCCGTGATTGCTTAGCACCATGTGCTTGGGTATCATCTGGTGGATGTATGAGGGAGGGAGGGAGGAGGAGAGAGAGAGAGAGAGAGAGAGAGAGAGAGAGAGAGAGAGAGAGGAGAGGAGAGACGTAAGACATCCCCCAAGGATCTGCCTCAGGGATCTTCTCCCTCCAGCTATACACCGCCACTTTGCAAAGCTTCTACAACCTTCCAGAATACCACCAGCCACAGAAGACCGAGGTGTTTTGTTACAGTAGCAAGAAGAGCCTGAGAAGCACCTGTGTTCCTCTCTTCTCTGGCTCCCAAGGCTCTGTGACCTGCCGCTCAGTGGGGTGACCACCATGGACAGTACCTAATTTCTCTGATGTCTTTGTATCACAGTATGAAGTGTTGACATTTCCTGAGACTCTAACAAGGAGTGAAAGCCGGAGCCGCTGTACATCCGCATGAGCATGACTCCACAGGGGTCTGGAAAGGTTCAGGACTCCACGGGAAGCAGAGCTTGGGGCTTCAACCACAGCAGATTTGAATCTGGATCTTGAATGGCTTGGAGCCTCCACCCCTCCCCCCATTATTAGTGATACTCATGTGTGATGGTTCATTTATGATTGGCCCAGGGAGTGACCCTATTGGGAGGTGTGGCCTTGGTGGAGTAGGTGTGTGACTATGGGTGTGGGCTTAAGACCCTTACCCTAGTTGCCTGGAAGTCAGTCTTCCACTAGCAGCCTTCAGATGAAGATGTAGAATTCTCAGCTCCTCCTGCACCATATATCTGCCTGGATGCCGCCATGTTTCTGCCTTGATGACAATGGATTGAACCTCTGAGCCTGTAAGCCAGCCCCAACTAAATGTTGTCTTTTATAAAACTTGCATTGGTCATGGTGTCTGTTCACAGCAGTAAAACCCTAACAAAGATTCATGGAATCTCCTAGGCTAGGGAGATTTAACCTGCATGCTAGGACCATGCAAGGAAGGTGACATCTGTAAAAGACGAGAAGGATCTGGATTTGGTGATGCATGCCTCTACTTGTAGCATGTCATATATAGAGGCAGGCCAAACTCTACAACATGGTCTACACAGAACACAGGACAGCCATAGCTACACAGAGATACCCTGTCCTCAAAACAAAAAACAAAGCCAAAGCAAACAGGAAAATGAGCAGAGATTTTCAGTGCTACCATAAGTCATTTCAGGATTGAGATCCTTGGAGGATGCAGGGTTGAATGGTTTGTCGGTGAAGGGGTCTGTCAGAGGAAGCCACCTGAGAATGCTATGGTGCCATAGCCCATTTCCCCGGTGTTTGGAGCCCTGCTCCAGCCACAGTTAGATGCGCATCTTCATCATTAGCCAAAAAGTCCATTTACCCTGCCATCAAGGTCGGAGTGGAGGCCAGGAGAGCAGAATCCTGACGCTTTAAATCTAAAAGGGGAACTGACTCTCTCAGACAGCTCGATCACCCACGGCACCAAGCTGATGAATGATCAAGTGACATCAGCAACAGCAGGGACTGTGTCCACACAGTCAGCATCCCAACACTTGGAAAGAAGAGGAAGACTTGCTCTGGACGTGGGGCACACAGTGACAGCACCATTGAAAGGGAAAGAAGGTCCCTTTCAATGGGACCTTCTCAGACCACACCGCTGTGATGCTATCATCCCTGAAGCCCTCGCAGGAATCAAGCCCCATCCCAGCCCTGTGAGTTCGTGAATGTGAGTGGAAGCTGGAGGATTTGTCTCCTGTCTTCTTCAATTGGTCTCCATTTTTAAAAAAAGATTTATTTTATATACATGAGTACACTGTTGCTGTCCTCAGACACACCAGAAGAGGGCATCGGATCTCACCATGCTGGGAATTGAACTCAGGACCTGTGGAAGAATAATCAGTACTCTTAACCGCTGAGCCATCTCTCCAGACTCTCTCCATCTTATTTTTAAACACATCATTTTCTGAAAATGTATACGTGTGTAGGCTTAGTGCACCACGTACAGGCAGGTGCCTGTGAAGCTCCGAAGAAGACAAGGAATTTTTCAGAAATAGAATTTCAGGCGGTCGTGAGGCCCTGAGGTGGGTGCTGGGAACTGAATCCGGGTTTTCTGCAGCAGCAGCAAATGCTCTGAACTACTGAGCCATCTTTCCAGCCCTTCTTCCTTATTTTTTGAGATGGAGTCTGTCATGGAACCTGAGTTTTCTGATTCAGATAGACTAGCTGCTCCAGGGACCTGTCTCTATCTCCCCAGCACTGGGAAGACAGACATGTGCCACCATGCCTGTTTTGTTTTTGTTTTTTTAAATGAACGATGGAGATCAAACCCAGATCCTCACACTTGCATGGAAAGCGCTTTACCTGCAGTGCTTCCCTCACTGCTTCAGGTGTTTTGTTACAGTAATGAAAAGAAAAAAAAAACATCTTAGAGTCACTCATTCTTAATCCCAGGAGGCCCAGGGAGAGGGCTGGTCCCTTGTTCTGAGTGGTTGGCAGTCTAGTAACAAGGCCAGAAGAGACCACAGGCTAGAGCCAAAGTCACCACAGTCCACCCCACGTCCCGCTCCCTCTCTAATGTCCACAAAGGAAAATGGAATCCAGTCCCTTAAGATCTGAGGCCAGTGCGAGAAAAATCTGTATAAACAGACACACACAAGCAATCTCAGGACCCCTCTCAGGGAAGAAAGAATCGAAAATCACCAAAGAGCCACCGGAGGAACAGATCATTTCCCGGGGGCCCTTGAAGAACTCTGTACAACCGGTTGCTCTAAGTGTGGCCAGCAGCCCTGACATAGCCCAGGGGCTGGTTAGAGCCTGGCTTCTTGGGTCCCACTTCAGACCTGAAATCAGAATGTTTGAGCCTGAGTTTCCCTTCAGTCTTTCATCTTTACCAGACAACTCTGATAGGAACCATATCTCCCCCCTAGTATTTAAAGACTCAGTTTTACCAAGCAAAGCATTTTGAAACTTCTTTGAAGTTTCTGAAACATGAAGTGGATATTCAAGTTTTCCGGCCTCCTGGAGAGCCACATAAGGGATAGTCCTGTTTACCTATGCTTTACCATGATCCCAGCTCAGTGATCCCAGCTCAGTCACAGAGACAGAAGGCCAACTGTTCTGCAAAATGCAAATTTCGTACGGGAAACACTTCCCCTGGGAGAAAACAGAGCGGCTGTCAGGGAGAGCTATTTTTAAATAGGGGCCAAATGCTCCAGCAAGGCAGTGATTTGTCAAAAGTCTCAGTGACAGGGCTTTGGGAGGAAACGGTTTACTTTATCTCACAGCTTACCGTCCATCTTGAAGGGAAGTCAGGGCAGGAGCTGAAGGCAGGAACCTGGAGGGAGGAACTGAAGTAGAAGCCAAGTGCTGTTCCCTGCAAGCATCCTCACGGCTTGCTCAGTTTTCTTTCTTATACCACCCAAGACCACCGTCCCTGGTGGGCTGTGCCCATCCCATCAATCATTAATCAAAAGTATGCCCCACAGATGTGCCTGCAGGCAGTCTTACAGAGGCGTTTTTTCAGCTGAGGTTTCTTCTTCCCAGATGACCCCACCTTGGGTCAAGAAGACAGAGAAATAAGCAGCATACAGGGTTGGCAATATAAAGACAAGACCCACTCAAGACGAGGGCTCAGAGGGAAATCCTTGTCAACATCTGTCTTCCTGTGTCTGTGTGTGTGTGTGTGTGTCCTGGTATTTGTAAGGTGCTCTGTCAATCGAATCAGTGCTATCCTCCAGCCCTATCCCCGTGTCTTAACCACTGTGAACATTTCCCACATTTGTATATATTAAGAAGCCAGGCACGATGGCATACACCTATAATCCCAGCACTCAGAGGATAGAAGGCAGCAGATCTCTGTCAGTTAAAGCCAATCTGGTCTACTTAGTGACAGGCCAGCCAGGGCTGCACAGTGAGATGCTGTCTCAGGTAAAAGCCTCATTTCAACAGGATGGAGATGACCTGTGATCTGATCCGGGAGACTTTCTGGGCCTGGGAAGTACCGTGCTGTTCCCCAGCACCGCCTTCTCCATCTTCATCATACTAAAGGTGTTGTTGCCACCTTCCTCACCATTGTAAAGACTCACTGACGGTGGTGTGAGGACTGAGCCACATCATGTAGTGACAGAGCCTGCCTTCCCTATGACACTGATCAATGGACTCCTTGCCTATCTTTATTCCATGCCTATAATTGGAACCACAAACCAAGGTCCAAGTCCCTTGGACTTGCATTTTCATATCTCTGTTCCACCTGCACGGGTGACAAGCTGAGTTTTAGTGTGCTCTCTGTCTCGGTGATAAACACCACGATGACTCCAAAAGCATCCCGGTTTATTTGGCTTACATGTCCCAACTGCAGTCCATCAGTGCTGGGAAGTCAAAGCAGGAACCATGGAGGGGTGCCGTTATTGGCTTGCGCTCTGTGGCTTGCTTGGCCTGCTTTCTCCTCCCAGGACCACCTGCTCATCAGAGGCACCACCCACAGTGGGCTGAACCCCTCCCACATCACCAATGAATCAAAAGAATTCCTCCACAAGCCATCCTGATGGAGGTCTCTCTTTTCTCCTTCTCCCTCTCCCTTCCCTCCCTATCTCACCCCCCCCCCCCCGCCCCCCAGGATTTCTCTGTGTGGCCCTGGCTGTCCTAGAACTCACTCTGTAGACCAGGCTGGCCTTGTACTCAGAGATGCTGTCTGTCTCCTGAGTACTGGGATTAAAGGCATGTGCCACCACCTGGCTGCCAATTCTCAATCGAGTTTCTTCTCAGACAACTCAGTTTGTGTCAAGTTGACAACAAAACTAGCCAGCAAACACTGGGACCAGTGCCCTGCAGCTCAACTCCCGTAGCATCTGCCATGTAAGCTTTCCTAGGAGAATGATGACCTTGGCTCCGTGTCATCAGTGTTACCACCCACAACATCTAAGGCATCTAATTTAACCACGTGCTTTGTGACACTGCTGTCTCACATCTGAACGAATGTTACTTGCATTAATGTGAGGGCGCAGAGACAAGGGTCTGCCTGAGTGGGTGGCCTGTGAAGGATACATTTTCTTTCCAATTCCTCTTTGCCTATTAGTGCAATTAGGTGTGCAGAGGAAAGGTCTGCTGCCCGAGTGCCATTAAAAGCTCCTCACCTTGCTGGCTTTTCTGGCTATTACTTTCCCCATGTGAAAGGTGGATGGGGTGAGCTCCTCTCCCACAAGAAATGGTTCATATTCTCATAGTGTTTTCATTGTAGCTGTTACGACCCAGATGCCAGTCAGATGGGCCCCTTCCATTTCTTCCTTCACTGATGGTTTTAAAAGCAGCACCATTCAATATTAGTACTATGTGGAGATGCTGTTAAAGAGATGTAAATGAGAAGCACTGGGCAGGGCCGGTTTGGACAAGCAACCCAGGTGATGCTAAGCATATCTGAGAGTGTCTGCTGCATGACTTTTCCTCAGATTGGGTGATGACAAACCCAAGACTCAGTGTCACCCCAATCCAGCTTGGTGACTCAGTGAGTTTACTGGGGATATTTGTTGGAACATGGGTGAGGAGTTACTATTCCGAGAAGCACCACATCACGGGTGACAGCTGTATTGCTCGAGGAATCTGCACTACCTGTAGGCTCCACTGATGAGCCTCTTCTCTCACAGCAACAATTTACAGTTGGCGAGACCATAGGGGGGAAACCTGAGTCTTTTAAGTTTCTCACAAAACTTTCTGCCCTTCCTGAAAGGTTCGACCTTGAGGAAACAGCTATATTACAGCAGTGCTCTGGACTGATGAGGCTGTTGGTTTTTGTACTTCCATACACTTGTAAGTACACTGTAGCTGTCTTCAGACACACCAGAATAGGGTGCCAGATCTCATTATGGAAGGTTGCGAGCCATCATGTGGTTGCTGGGATTTGAACTCAGGACCTTCCATAGAGCAGTCAGTATTCTTAACCTCTGAGCCATCTCACCAGCCCTTCATACACTTGTTTATTCCAGATTAGTAGAGTGTTTTTATTCCCACTTGTAGGTGGCAGGAGTGTCCTGGGCAGAACAGGAAGTGACAACCTCCTAAGCCTGCAAAATGGTGGGAGGAGTGACTATTCATAGTGACTTCAGAGGTAGGCTAGGGACTCCCCACTGACATCAGAGTTAAACCCAGGGTCTAACCAACTCAGGGTTCTCATTCTCAGTGGTGTGAGCAGTCTGGGGGAGACCGTTCTTTGCTGTGGGTATCACTCTGTGCAATGTATGATGCTTGGTGCTACCCCTGTGATGAGTAGCAGAATCTTCTGGTGTCGTTAACCAAAGCATCCACACGGGCTGGGGAGGTGGGTGTGTCAGCAAAATACATGTGCAGGTGTGAGGATCTGAGTCCAGATTCCCCACACCCAAGTAAGAAAAGCAAAAAAAGCCAATGTGTAGGTTCACACCTCTAAATCCCAGCACTGGGGGACACAGAGAGACAGAGGTCGATTTCCCGGAACCTGCTGGTCAGGCAGTCTAGGCAAATCAGGGAGTTTCAGGTTCATTGGGAGACCCTGTCTCAAAAGAGTAAGGTGGAAAGTGGTTGATGAAGACACTGATATTGACCTTTGACCTCCACATGCAGATCTATGTGCATACACATGCTAGCGTACACTTGTGCACACACACACACATCTAGAGATATAGATATATAGTGTAGACAGAGAGAATGAGAGACAGAGAGGCCAGATGTCGTCTAAATATCTGTAAGGTAGGGGCAAGGGCAAAATCAGAACTGACCTCCTCACCTTCGGAGCTGCTGGCCCTACTTCCAGAGAGGATGGGTCGTTGGGAAACTGCCTTATTTCACTAGAGAGAGAGAACAGACTTGAGTGTAGTAAAACTAGAAAGTAGGCAGGGACCGAGACTCTTAGGCTCTTCTCAACAAAATAAGTGAATAAATAAGTGATTACATAAATAAATAACACACGCACACACAGAGACTGTTTCCATAGGTGACTTTACTGCTTGGCCGTGGTTGTCTTTCTTGACAGTGATTCTTGGCCGAGTGTGTGAGACACGAAGGCATTGAGACGCCATCAGAGATCATATCTATCCTGTCCTCATTTTCTTAAACCATCAAAATATTTCATTTATAAAAATTAATCTAAATATAAATATTGACACTAAAGATCAAAATCACCGATGACAAAATAATTTCTGGAACTATAGCATGTTTATGGTTTAAATAGTAAATTAAATCTTTGTACTTATTTGGCACAAGGAAACCTCTTATAAAAGTTCGAATGCCATAGAACAGGCTTTTTTTCCTCATCACTGTTATTGTTATTATTATTATTTTTTGCAAGGCTTACACAGTACTCACTTTGTCAAAAGAAAACTGAGTATTTTAACACTGTTAGCACAAAGGCAGCCTCGTGCCTCCTAAGGAAAAAAACATCCTGTTTGGAAGTCAGATCTTTTTCTTGTGTTTTTTAAAACTCTGTTTTAGTGTGAACCACACCCACTGGATAAAACACCAAAGGTTTACTGTTTCCATGGAGTCCTTTCTCTGGGGTGACACATACACCGGCAGGAGCATCATGGGAAGACACAAGGACCCCCATCGTAGCAATGGCACACAAGAAGGGAGGACACAGCGAGGACAGTTCAATCAGGTCTGGGGATGCACAGGAGACCCGAGAACTCGGAAGTGAAGACAGGGCTGGGCTTCTGGGGGTGGGGGTGGGGGACATTCCAGTTAGAACCCGCTCACACATATGGCTTCAGCAAGTTCACTGGTCTGACCTTTAGTTACAGATTCTGGAAAACCGCAAGAGAGAGACACTAGACAAAACTGGGCACACTGTGTTCTCCAGAGCCAGCACCTGACGGCCACTCCCACACTTCCCTCCTTTGTCCTCTTCTCCATCACACCCTATGATTCAGAAAATCCCAGAAGCCAACATTAAAAACATGCTTCAGGCACCCGGCGAGTCCAGCCCTGGGTCAGTCCTATCTGTGTGCATAAACACACTTTAAATTCTCATGCATTTATTCCAGGCCCTGCCCTGAAAAGGTATTCATGACGGAGCCGCATCACCTTGACTCTGAACAGTGTCCTTAATGTTAGATGAATAGTGACATTGTCCCTTAGGTCCCTCTCCCCCTGAGTAAATCCATGCAAGAACCCCAAATTCAGAATGAGACATGGTTTCAGAGAGACCCAGGTATGGTGTAGGTGGATTTTCCTTTCCTGGCTGCTGACTGCCAAGCAATGGGAAGGAAAGAGAAATGGGGCTGGGGGCTGGGAGCTTAGCTGGAGGTGGCTGAGCATTTCCAGGTGAGACTATTTCTAGTGCCCCCCCCACTCTTAGCATCTGTTAGGAGGTGACAAAGCAAGACTGAGCGATGGTACTAACCCCACCTTCCTAGCCCCCAGCTCCTCTCCAGCAGTTTTCTATTGGATGAACCCCTGATGGGGATTAAAAACACATAGGGTTGGTAAAGACAGCACGCATGGGAGCAAATTAAACAGGCACAATGCATCTTCTGAACACAGAGCTCTGCTATTGGAAGCCAGCGTCTGGATATTCCGTCTCAGATTCCCCCGGGAGCCTAAGGCAGAGAGTGGGCGAGACCTCAGTGTCACAGACTGAGACACCGAGACGGCCTTCTGGGTGAGGTATCAGGACAGCCCGGTGCAGCAGTGCACTGCAGCCCTCCATCCCTCCAGGCCCTCTCAGTGGAAATCCACACAGTACTTGATGGCTGTTGGGTCAAGGCACTGTCGTGTACGGCCGGAGGCAGTGGGTCACTGGCTGTGCGTGGAGTTCCGTGCTTTAGTACATCACAGCTGACTCCAGAACAGGCTCCTGAGGGATGGAAGCAAGATGAATAGCTCACCAGCTCCCGAGAGAGTAAACTGGTCGTGTCTGGCAGTGGTCATGGGGAATGACCGGATACTTTCTCCCTCCTGGGATGTACTGAGGTTTCTAGGCAGGCTGGGATGGGGACCCACGTTTGAAAATGGCCAGCCGATTCATAGGAAACAGATTTTCTGTTGTGTGTAGTTGGATATTTTCAGTTATGCATAGTTTAAGTGTTTTAACCAAACTCTAATGCTCACATTACAGATTCACAAACAAACTGGCATTTGTTTCTGGAAAGGCAGATAAGGGAGCTCTTACCCCACCAATCAAACCCAGCAAAGTGTTTTTTCCACCCTCGAGGCAGGCTCCAGACTTGCCTATTTCAGCCAAAAGAAAACACTCCTCTCCTGCTGTCTCTGAACACTTGTCTTGAAATCTACTTTTTTTTTTTCTTTCTGAAAGTATTGCTGCCCCACTTTTGGTATTTTATTAACTATGTTCATTTTTTTCTTTTTAAAATAAAATAAATATATATATTTTTAAAATGTATGGCTATTTTGTCTGTATGTATGTCTATGTACTATGTGTGCCTGGTACCCGTGGAGGCCAGAAGAGAGTGTCCTATCTCCTGGAATTGGAATTACAGATGGTTGTGAGCCACCATGTGGGTGCTGGGGACCAAACCCAGGTCTCCAGGGAGAGTGGCCAGTGCATTTAACCCCTGGGCCATCTTCCCAGCATCCCGTGCCTTTTGTTTTTAACCCTTTTTCTGTTATTTTAAGGTGATTTACGCACTCATTTACTTGATTTTGAGGTGCCAGGGATTGAGCCGAGGGCCCCATGCATGGTAAGCAGTGTTCTGAGCCACACCATCAGCTCTCGGGTGATTTTCATTTCACTAAAAATAACCCATTGCAAAGAAACCTGTGTAACACGTGCACACAGCATCTCCTCAGAGCTGGAAGGCCTCCTTTTGTCCAGTTTCGTGGGGGTTGAAGGTGAAAAGCACCCGTGGTCACATGCCATTTCTCCAGCTGGTGGTACTCTGCAAGGCTGGGTGATGTGGGTCACCCTGGGGGCTTAGGGCTGTGGACCCCTTCCTTCTCAGCCTGGCCTGTGTTTTCTGACTCTCTGAAACTCTACCGAGTCACCTGAGGCTCCTGCCCACCATGGTCCACCATGCCTTCCCAGCTATGAAATGGAGCTGAGGTAGGTCCCTGCTCTTTTCAGCTGCTTCCGAGCAGGTATTTAGTCACAGCGAGTTGTCCCATGGGCCCTCGTGACCCGTGTACATTTGATTGCTACGGAAGTTGATTTAATCATCTCATGTGCATATAACTCACTTCTTCCCGGACCTAGCAAGATAACTAGATGCTGAAAGATCAAGGGTCACAGCCAACTGGTGAAGGAAAAATGACAAGAGACTGAGGTCCTTGTGACACTCAAGACAGTTATGGATGGTTCTAAGACTGGACCCCGCATTATGCATTTGTCTGGTGCTTTTGCACTCAGAGTGGACCAGGAGTGGAATGACAAGAAGGGCGAGGTAGATGTGACAATACTGCAGCAGCTGGGTATGTCTGTGAATCCCTCCAGTCATCCCACACACGGTCCGCCACCAGCATGGCATGGGCTGCGGATGGCCGTGTCAGATCTCTCTTCTAATGAACTGTGCTGGGTGTTCTCTGAAATTCCGATATAATGTACTATTTTGAGACAGTGTTCACCATGTAGCCCAGGCTGGTCTTGAGTTTGCAGCAATCCTGTGTGTCAGCCTCCTTCACGTTGAGACTGCAGATGTAAGCTACCATAACTCAGCTGCAAATTGTTTTTATATTCAGTGACAAACTGAGCATTTAAAACCACTCTTTAAATTGAGCATTTAAAATCACAGAGTGTATGAGTGTTAAAGAATTTGTTGTGTGTGTGCGCACACGTGTGCATTTGTGTGTATGGTTTGTGAATAGTTTGTGACTGCGTGTATGTATGATGTATACATATGTATGTGTGAATATGTATGTGTGTGCATGTGTGGATATGTGTGTATGGTGTGTGTACATGTGCATGTGTGTGTATATGGTTTGTGTGCATGTGTATACATCTATGTGAGTGTGTATATGGTATGTGTATATATATGGTGTGTCTGTGCATGTGTATGTATGTTGTGGGAGTGTATGTATGTGTGTATATTGTGTATATGTGACTGTGCATGTATGTGCATGTTGTATGTGTATGTGTTATGTATGTGTATGGTGTTCAAATGTGTATGGTACATATGTGTGTGTGTGTGTGCACATGCATGAGTGTATTTACTTGAGTGGAGGTCAGAGGACTTTCAGGAGTTTGTTCTCTCTTTCCATTGTGGGGATCTGGAGAGCAAACCAGGTTATTAGGTGTGTGCTGGGCAGTTTTATGTCAACCTGACACAAGATAGAGTCTTCTGAGAGGAGGGAGCCTCAATTTAACATAAAGAAATTATGGTGTGTGTGCATGTGTGTGTATAGTTTGTGACTGTGTGTGTAGGTATGTATGATATGTATGTGTGTGTACATGTGTCACTCTTGAGATTCTGCTGCAGGCAAGCCGGTAGGGCATTTTCTTAGTAATGATTGATGGGGTGGGCCCATCCATTGTGGGTGGGGCCATCCCTGGGCTGGTTGGTCCCGGATTCTATAAGAAAACAGGTGGAGCAGGCCATGAAGAGCAAACTAGTAAGCAGCCCCTCCATGGCCTCTGCAGCAGCTCCTGCCTCCAGGAGCCTAATCTGTGTGAATTTCTGCCTTTGTTCCCCTCAGTGGACTGTGACTCAGGATATCTAAGCCACATAACTTTTTCTCCCCAAGTTGTTTTGGCCATGGGGTTTCATCTCAGCAGTAGCAAACCTAGCTAAGACACCCTATGAGCCATGTCACTGGTGACAATGTCTTGCCAATTAACTGTGACTCAGTGGGACTTCACCATGTAGCCCTGACTGGCCCCTAATCTGCAGCAATCCTCCTGCCTTAGCTCCTTTATGATAAGATTAGAATATGACCTACCCCATGAGCTGCATTTTTTTTGTAGGGAGCACCCCCTTATCTCTCCCTGTGATTCCCAGAGTCTGGAACGTCACCCTCTGCCAGGTCCCTTGTCACATTTAGGGGCAGCTGCTGACTCTGCTTAGGAAAAGGCATTGGTGGCTAACAGAAGCTTCCAAGCACACATGGGTCATTCCAGGGTCAAAGCCTACACGCCCACCAAACCTGGCACTCTTTCTCTCCAATTACAGCTGGTTCCTAAACAGAGCTCCGTAGAGGTACAGCTGAGGTGACAGGCTACAGAGGCCAGCAGTGCCACACAGGGCGGCACACACCCTCTTCAGACACCTCTCCCAAATCTAAGGCAGGTCAGGAGACCAGAGAGGAAGGTTGCTTCTTGGAGCTCTGCTGGCACTGAAGGAAGGAGAAGCCTGCAGGATGGAGGTGGGGGGACTGGACCACCGTGTGATGTAACGGGCACAGAGATACTTACCATCAAGTCCTTGGTGTCACCAGCACTTGCCATGGGCCTGTTTGTGGAGGAGCCCTGTAGAAGGAAGTTTCGGTTGAATGTCTTGATGGGGGTCACAGAAGATGCTTCAGCTAAAAAGGAAATAAAGAATAAGAACTAGGTACTAGTGAGATGCTCAGTCAGGAGGATTTGGCCTCATTTCTCTGAAGGAGAAGCTCAGAAATTAAAGCACCTTGCCCTGGCATGCAGGCATTCCTCACCTTGACCTGTCCTCCTACCCTCAGCACTTCCTGGATCTCCTCATAAACTACCTCACACTCATCTGTGAGCCAAGGTTTGCTTCTGGGAGGACCCAAGTCAAGACACGTAAGAACATCTGGAGAGGTGGCTCAGGAGGGAGGAAGGCTTGCCATGCTCGAGTTTGGATCCCAGTACCATGTAAAATAGCCTGTAATCCAGGAAGGCTGCTGGAGCGATTGGCCACTACTCTCTCTCCATACACACTCTCACACACATGAACACCACATACATACATGCAATCTCACACATGTTCACACACAAATCATGCATGTGTCCTCACACTCATACATACACTCAAACACATAGACACATATATCAACATACTACACACATATATGCACACTTTCATACACAAACACTGACACACAAGAACATATTTATGCTTATGCATATTCCCTCACTCACGCACACACTATCACATACCAAGTCCATGCCCACATTCAGACCCCCCCCCCCACATACACACATCTGATACACACCCACATACCTCCACACTCATGTGGCCAACACATTTAAACACACTCACCTATAAACAGTTACTCACACACAGCTTCACAAACTCACACTCATACACACTTATAAAACACAAGCATAGTCTCACACACTCATGGACTCATTCACCCATACACGTTCAAACACATTCATAAGGCATGTACTCACATGCGCACACACTTAAACCCTCTCAGGCTCACATGCACACCCATATCCTCCATGCACTCACACCTCATACTCTCTTACACACTCAAACTCCCACACATTCACTCTCACAGATTCACACACGAACACCCTATACACCCATAATACTTTCATAATACACTAAGACAATCACACATACACACACACACACAATCATATACTTCATATACTCCACCACAGACATATCAACACAGGCAATCACTCATATTTAATCTCATGCTCACACACACAGCCACACTCAGTTGCACACCAGCCCCATGCCCTCACATGCACACTCACACCAGCCCCACACCCTCACATTCACACATACACACCACCACCTTCACACACATATTCTCATTAACACAACTCACCCCTGCACACGCTCACACCCTTCATACTCCTAGACTCCCAGACTTTCACACATATACTTGCTCGCACAGGCACACTGGCATACGCCATCCTTCTCACACCTGTTGGGGGTTGGTCTGGTGCTGCCATGCATCCAAGTGCTAAATACTGGCCCCCAAGATCTCTCTGGTTGTCTTCATCAATGAGAGCCTCACATACACTGAGCGATGCTATGCAAACCCTGCTCCCAAGTTTAAAGTTAACTGGTTAATAAGAGGCTAGAGCTTGTGATTGGTCAGTAGAGAGAAAAAGGCAGGACTTGAGGATTGAGTGATGGGTCACAGGTAGGGACATGGGAGAGGAGGAGGCCGCCATGAGAAGGATGATCCATGAGCACATGGCAGGAGAGACAGCAAGTAGCAAGGGACGTAGGGCTGGGACGTATGGCCGGGACATAAGTTAGAACACCTCAAAACCTGCCCAGTCTAGGTTTACAGCTTGTTAGTCAAACAACAGGATCGTGTGTCTCTACGGCTAGCTAGAGAATTAGAATCTGTTCTACACACACCCATTTGTGCTCACTCGCCCTCATGCACCTCCTCGCACACTCATGAGTAAGACAGATTAGCATGATCCTTGGGGAGAGGGCACACTGGATCTGGCTCTCACATGTTCTCACAGTCAGGGCCCTGGGTTCTCCCAACAACCTCAGCTTGGTGTTCTAAGTGCAACACACCTTTCACAGGAGGGGCAGGTAGTTTCCTCCTCTGCTGCCTCGACGTGTCTATAGTTTGTACCTACAAACAAACACGGCTGTCAGTACAGCTCTGGACATTTGGCACCTTCCAGGTCATGCGATATTCTAATGGGGGAGTGAAAGGCAGATGCACCTGACTCCTTTGCTTCTGATCCCGTCTTCTTGTGAGACGCACACACGGTGCTATGTTTAAACCAGCGATGGTCAGGGCTGAAATGCGGCTCTCAATGTCAGAGATCTTCATGCAACAGAAAAGACAGGATCAGTAAATACTGAAAGGAAGAATTCTGGCTTAAAATGTTACGAACTGCAAAGAAGGAATGAATCTGTTCTCATGTCAGCTCATTCATTCACTCATTTCTGTGTTTCTTTTTGAGACAGGGTCTCATGTAGCCCAGGCTGGCCTGAAACTTGCTATGTAGCTGAGGATGACCTTGAACTCCAATCTTCCTGCCTCTACTTCCTAAGTGCTGGAATTACAGGTGTGCGCCACAACACCTGGCCCTTTCATTCATTTAAATTCTACCAGTGACTGGTCCATCCACTGCTATAAGGAAAAGATGGAACATAGGAAATACATACATTTAAGTTTCTAGTTTTACAGTTCTAGAGTATGTCAACAGACCTATTAGAGTACACACAGGAACAAACCAAAGGCCTGGAGCACTATGGGAGAGCTAGGCCAGAGCTACTTAGGTCCTAGTGAAGTCTTCTATTTGGGCTAGGATAAGATTTTAGTTCACCCTGAAAAGGAACTGAAGCCTCGGTCCTCAGGGAAGTGCTGCTGAGGTAATAAAAATGTCAAAAAGTGAGACCCCCATTGGTGTGATTGTGGCATGGTTGGTATGGGAGTAACCAACTACTTCCTGAGTGAATTTATGGCCTGCTCCACAGGAGGGGACTCCTGCCTGGTTCTGTAAACCTGGCCAAACAGCCTTGGTTGCAGAGGTCCCAGGCCCCAGGAAAGAGCCTGTTGTTATTTGGCTAAATGGCCATAGCCTCAAACTGCCTTCTGAATGCGTCTTTTTACGTCCATAGCTTAATGCAGCTTCTGTTTACTATCAGGGAAGCTTGTGTTGGCAGTGGTCAGTGGTTACCACGAGATTCACAACTGGCCATGGTGCAGAGGCAGGGCTGGGAAGAGCTGAAGAGCAGCCTCTGGCTTGCTTGCTTTATGAGGCAGCCTCTCTCACTGGCTTGGAACTAGAACTAGGGACACAGCAGGGAACAACCCACAGAATGAAAGAGGTAGCCTTGGGATGGATGTGGGGAGACCAGCATAAAGCAAGAGTGTGTGTACATGTGCATGTGTACAAGTTTGTACACACACACACACACACACACACACGAATGCACATACATGTATGCACATGTACTGTGGGTGCCAGGGGTTCACATTCCAATTGCTCTCCACCCTGTGTTTTCAGATAGTATCTCTCACTGAACCTAGAGGTCACAGATCTGAGGAGACTGGCTGGCCTGTGAGCCCAGAGCTCATGGATCTAAGTAGACTGGCTGGCCTGTGAGCCCAGAGCTCATGGATCTGAGTAGACTGGCTGGCCTGTGTGCCCAGAGCTCATGGATCTGAGTAGACTGGCTGGCCTGTGAGCCCAGAGCTCATGGATCTGAGTAGACTGGCTGGCCTGTGAACCCCAGGGATACTTGAACTTCTGCCTCACCAGCACTGGGATTCCAGGTACCTGTCACCTTGTCAGCTTTCTACATGGGTGCTGGGATCTGAACTTGGGTCCTCAGGTTTGAGGCAAGCACTTTACTGGTTGAACCATCTCCTCAGCCCTCAGGATAGGTCTTTAGGGTAAGTCCAAGACAGATGACATAGGTCTAAGATCTGGTACAGGAGGGAGGTGTCTATTTTAGAAGAGGTTTGCAGGCTGGAGAGATGGTTGCTGGCTAAGAGCACTTTTGCTTTTCAGAGGACCTGGGTTTTGACTCCAGCACCCACACAGTGGTTCACAGTCGTCCAGCATTTCTGTTTCAGGGATCCAATGATTTCTCCTGACCAAGCATGCATATGGTGTGTGTATATATATATATATGTATATATATATATATATATATATATATATATATATATATATATATATATATATATGTATACATACATACATACATACACACACACACACACATCCAGGAAAAAATACACATAACTTAAAAAAATAAAGAAAGAAAAGGTTTGACCCAGTCCTTTGCTATAGAAGGCCAGTTCTATGCAAGCCCACTGGAGATGACCGTTCTTGGTAGGCACCATGACTTTGAAATGGATCTGTGAAGTTGAGCTTCCTATTTCAACCTGAGCAGAGAGGATGGGCTCACCTGGAGCTCTGCGTGGTGCACCTGGGCTGCAGCCGCAGCTACCTGGTCCTCCAGATCGGCCAGCTCTGTCTCGCCCGTGCTACTGTGGATGCAGCGGGCAGTGTCTTCCAGCTCACTTAGCTGGCCCTCCAGCCCGTACACAGTGCCCGCTGCCAGGTACACCTGCAGAGACAGCACAGCTCTGAGCCCAGGAACCGGGACGCTGGGCTTAATATGCAGGGAGATCCAGGACTTATCAACACTCTTCACACTTGGATGGGGGCAGGAAGCCTTTGACATTTCTCCTCTCCTCCAAGCACTGAAATATTCACAATGGTGTTGCTTTGGAGTCATTTACATAAAATGGCCTGTTTGAACATGGCAACAGACAAACATTACTGGGTAAATTGGAAGTGGTGGTGACGGTGATGTGCTTGCCGTCACCCATTTTTACTGGGGCTGTATCTGCCCCAAACTATTATTTATACTTCCAACTCTGTTGTACTGTCTGGTTTTATGTGTCAACTTGACACAAGCTGGAGTTATCACAGAGAAAGGAGCCTCCCTTGAGGAAATGCCTCTGTGAGATCCAGCTGTGGGTCATTTTCTCAATTAGTGATCAAGGGGGAGGGCCCCTTGTGGGTGGTACCATCCCTGGGCTGGGATTCTTGAGTTCTATAAGAGAGCAGGCTGAGCAAGCCAGGGGAAGCAAACCAGTAAGGAACATCCCTCCATGGCCTCTGCATCAGCTCCTGCTTCCTGACCTGCTTGAGTTCCAGTCCTGACTTTCTTTAGTGATAAGCAGCAGTATGGAAGTGTGAGCTGAATAAACCCTTTCCTCCCCAACTTGCTTCTTGGTTATGATGTTTGTGCAGGAATAGAAACCCTGACTAAGACACCTGTTATCTGTTAATGTTCCTTTTTTGTTTGTTTTTTGGATTTGGTTTTTTCGAGACAGAGTTTCTCTGTATAGCCCTGGCTGTCCTGGAACTCAATCTGTAGACCAGGCTGGCCTCGAACTCAGAAATCTGCCTGCCTCTGCCTCCCAGAGTGCTGGGATTACAGGCATGTGCCACCGCCGCCGCTCAGTTTAATGTTCCTTTTTTTTTTTTTTTAAAGTATATATATTTTTTAAATCACAGCTAAGACAAAGCAAAAGGAAACAGATCTGAGCCCTGAGTACAGATGGAATGCTCATGGCTCATGGCTCTACTTTGTGTTTTATGAAACTCTGTTTTCCTGGTACTGTGGGGAGGGGACACAGAGGTTTGCCCCTGAGAGCAGCTGAATAAGAACCTACCACCAAAGTGACAGGGCTTGAAGGGCTGGAGAAGGGATTAATGGTGACACGCTTATCAACCCAGGAACCAAGGCAGGAGAATCATGTGACTCATTGTTTAAAATCTAATTTATTTGTGTGTGTTAGGTATGTGTATATGCCTGTGCCACAGTTTGTGTGTGTGTGTATGTGTGTGTGTGTGTGTGTGTGTGCGCGTATAGGTCAGGGGATGGCTTGCAGGAGTCGGTTTTCTCCTTCCACCATGTTGGTCCAAGGTGATTGAACTCATATTGTCAGGCTTGGTGGCAAGCCTCTTCACCCACTGAGAGACATCTTGCTGGCTTATGACTTAACTCTTTGAATGTTCAGGAGACTCTAAAGATAGATACTGTCATAACCACTGTGCTAACGATGAGAATGCTTTATATCCCAGAAAAGCCCAGAGCCATCCATAGTCTCCCAACCAGGATGAGGTGGAGCCTCGACACGCAAGGAGTGGACAGGGGGATAGGGCCGACTCCTCCCTTAGCCATCTCTTCCTCTCCCTCCCCTGGGTAAATCCTGAGGCGCTCATCCTGTTGTTCACACTATGGTGTGAGAAGGGCTGTGCTACCTGCTCTCTGGTGCTCCCTCTGGGTCATCGCTATCCTTCACTGCCCTGGTGCCTCCTGTTTACCTGACGTAATGTGTCAACTAGTGTGTTTTTAAAAAATTTATTTTTATTTTATGTGTATACATGTTTTGCCTGCAAACATGTAAGTGTACTATGTATATGCACTACCTTTGGAGGATACAAGAGGGAGTCAGATTCCCTGGAGCTGGGCTTATAGGAAGTTGTAAATTGTCATATGGGTGCTGGGAATAGAACTCAGGTCCTCTGGAAGAGCAGCCAGTGTTTGTAATTACTGAGTCCTCTGTCCAGGCCCTGATGGTTGGTTTTAATTCTCAATGTGATACAATCCAGAATGACTTGGGAAGGGCGTCTTGATGAGGAGCGCTCTAGATCAGATTGCTTTGTGGGGATTATCTTGATTAGTAGGAAGGCTTGCCCACTGCGGGCGGCACCACTCCCTAGGCAGATTGTATAAGAGAGATCGAGCTGAGTGCCAGCCTGGGTGTGTTTATTCACCGCTCTTGACTGTAGCTGCAACGTGACAGGCTGCTTCAGATTCCTGCACCATGACTTCCCTACAGTGACGGCCGAGAATCTGGAACTGTGAGTGGAATAAGCCCTTTCTCCATCAAGTTGCTCTTGTTGGGGTAGGTTATCACACCGACAGGAAATGAAATGAAGACTCTGATCTATATAACTTTTTCCCCCTTCCCTTTCTCACACTCGCTCTGACCCTGTTTGCTCCAGCCCATAGGTTCTTTATTTGTTTCTCATTAAGGACGGTTGTGAGCCACCATGTGGTCACTGGGATTTGAACTCATGACCTTTGGAAGGACAGTCGGTGCTCTTAACCACTGAGCCATCTCACGAGGCCTCTATATGGCTTTCATGACCAGGCCTCCCTGGCTAATTGGACACACCAGCACAAGGTTAAAGGCAAGAGAGCCTCCGAGCGGTGTTGGAAGCCCACTCTCCGATGCCAGCAAGCTTCCGCTGGCGGGACTCTCTCAGGCTCCAGCTCCCTCAGCTCTGGGTATGCCACTTGGGATGGCATAGCCTCCTCCATCCTATTCTTTCAGCCCTCTGGCAATTCTTAACTTTGCCCACACCTTAGTTAAAAGTTTCCTTATAAACCTCTCTGCTCCTGGCTTGATCCCAGTAGACACAGCTGGACTCTGCTCAGAGGGAGTTTGAAATCTGAGAGACCCAGGTTTTCTACCCAAGGAACTGAACTCTCACTGTGTGCAGCTGGGGAGTGTGAGAGGAGCCCTGAGTGAGCTAGACTTTAGGGGAGACAATAACGGATCTTACAGAGCTAACACAATGGGGACTGTGAGCCTCCGAATTTCCCAGGCCCGCCTCTAACCGAGTTAACAAGCCATTTCTGAAAAGCTTTCTTTGTTCTGTCTGGTGTAGCCCCCATAGCGTCAGAAGCATTTCCAAGGGTGAGTGTCCAAAATAGAATGTTCTCGTTTGTCTGAGAGTCCCGGCTCCCAGCAACCAGACTGAGAAGGAAAGAGAAGATGGTAAGGTTTGGTCCCCAGCACCAAGGCGAGAGGGGAGTGGAGGGAAGATAAAGGATGAAATTCACTTTTTACAGTGCAGACCAACAAAAGCCATGATTTAATTAAACCAACTGCAGCCAGGGCCTCTGCTCTGAGAGCCAGCCCTGCCCTTCCACCGGGGCACAGCAGGGGGAGCCCCGCTGCCCAGGGCTCTATGACCTGCTGAATTGGAAAGCTGAGGTGAAAACAATTCCACTCTTCTTAATTCAACTCTTTACAGCATTCAAAGGCGCATGGTGCCCTCTCTTCTGAGGTGAGAGGTGAAAAGCTGGAGGAAGAGGGTGAGGGGAAGAGAGGCAGGCGTTCCCAGGCATTCTCTGGAGAGAGGGACAGGGCTAGAGCGGGGTGGAAGAGGGGAGCAACTGGCCACGCGTGTGCACTGGGGCTTCTGATATCCTGCATCAGTAGGTAAATGGGTGTGTTTTGAGTGAAAATATCAATGACTCCACCCCCATCCTCACAAAATCACCATGCATCCATTCTATGCCATGGAAATGGACACAAGGCCTCTGTTTCAATATGGTTTTGGCAGACATGTGTGTTCTAAATACAATGAGAGAGTGCTGACCTCTGTCAGTGTGTCTGTGAGTGTTCATGCACATGTGTGTGCAAGTGTGCATGCATGTATGTACATGTGTGAGTGTGTGCGCATGTGTGCATACATGTGAGTGTGTGTACATCTGTGTGAGTGTGCACCCACATGTATGCATGCATGTATGTGTAAGTATACATGTGTGTGTGCATACATGTGTGCATAGAAGAGGGCACTGGGGCTGTTACTCCTCAGGTGCCATCTGCCGTGTATTTTGAGTCAGGGTCTCTGACCTGGAACTTACCCAGCGAGGCTTACTAATTAGAAGGCTCAAGGTCTCTGCTTCCCCGGCCCTGGGTGACAAGCACGTTCCACCATGTCTGGCTTTTCTATGTGACTTCTGGAACTCAGGCCTTTATGGTTGCACGGTACCCTTTACCCACTGAGCTATCCCCCAGCCTGGAACTGAGGTCCTTTTATCAGCTACCCTCTTCCCAGCAGTGGAAGGGCTCTATGGCTCTCCACTGCCTCAATCTTGTTTTCCACATACTCCCCTCAACAAAGATTCCTGGTTGCCTAAACTTTAGTGTGGGCAGAACCATCATCTCCTGGGCTCCCCCGTGGAACTTTTAGATAAAGTATTATCTGATGTAATCATGCCCAGTCACTTGGCCAGAGCCCCATCTCTGATAGAGGACCACACGTATCTCATTAGGTTTCTGTCCCTACTTGTCCCCAAATGATGGCTGCACCATCCTGGCCTCTCTTTAGCAGGAATCTGGTTAGGTTTGTTTGACCTGACCCCTTAAGGTCGTTGGGGCAATTTTATATCTCCTCACCCCCTCTCTGCTCCTCAGCTGTCAACTCCTGATCACCGATCACCGGGGTCATACCAGGGGTCAAGCTCAAGCTCTTCCCCAGTACAAGACCCCACTGCCGAGGTCTCTATCCTGAAGAAAGTCTGGCTCTCTGGAGCACACACCACTGAAAATTCTTTACTTTATCTCTGTCTGTCTGTCTGTCTGTCTGTCTGTGTGCATGTTCATGAGCATGTACACATGTGAGTCAAGGCAGCTAGTTTGACTAGCTAGCTCACTCTGGGGACCCCCGTCCCCGGTCTCTGCTTCTGAATTACAGGCTGGAATTACGAACATGCCACTGCATCTACCTGTCATTTACTGTGGGCCTCTGGGGATCTAAACTTTAGTCTTTACACTTGTATGACAATCACTTCAGCCTCTGACCCAGGTCCCCATCCCCTGACTTTTTTCTTTAGCACCTCCCTATCCCTGAAGCCTCACATGGCACTGATTCCCTCCATCTCAGGACATTCAACTGGCACACAGTAGGACCGAAGCATTTGCTGGCTGTAGAGAGAAGTCCAGGCCCAAGATGCAACTTTCACCTGTGAGGTCTCTGCAACATCAGGATGATGCTACTCTGAGATCAAAGTCTTTCTTGGCTTCCTCCCTCTTCCCTTCCCTACACCATTCCTGCACCATCTTCCCTGAGGAGAAGAAGTGGCCTGGACACTGTCTGTAACCAGACAAAGCTGGGGTCTCAGCGGGTCTCCTAACTCCTCATACAGAAAGGCACCTTTGGGGCCACACTGTAGATGAAGTTTCACAGCTAGGGAATTGATAAAAGAAAATCCCAGGTGTCTTCCTCTGGGCTCTGCTCCCTTCCTCATCTCCTTCTCAATAGTTACTCTATCAACTCCTGACTTCATCATTGCTTCCGGGGAGCCCTGCCTCAGCCCTCTCCCGAGAACACACCAGACATGATGGTGGTGATGGTGTCTGTCCTTGCATGATTTGGGATCAGTTACAATTCTCTCTCTCCTTCACATATGCTCACTCTCGACTAGGCACATTCACACCCTCTTACGTTTTCTTCCAAGGAAGTCAGCTGCTTGTCCAGTCGCACTTGGTCTGTTCCAAGAGGAAACTTCCCATTTTCTCTGTCAGTGGAGACTGGGGGAATCTCCCAGGGCCCTGCAGACTCTGCGATCAACTCCTCGGTAGCATTGATGACCTTCAGGACTTCTGTGGAGATGTTGCAGAGAGAAACAGCAGAACACTTCTGTTTGGTCCAATAACAGAAGGGGACAGAACACAAGAACAGCACATTAACAAGGACAAGAAAATCCTACAATATCCAGGCATCCATCATGAGGTCAGCTCTGTAATCACACACATACATACACACAAATACACACCACAAACACACATACACACCACACACACCACACACACCATCCACACACACACACCCACCACATGTATACCATACATTCCACATATACTCACACATACACATACACACACACACACATACTCATACCACATGCATACTACTACACACATTTGCATATACTACAAACACAAGCACCACACCCACTTACACCTATTCATTCACTCATACACACTCATACACCCCACACATTCCAAATATACTCACAGACACACCAACATTCCACATATACTTACTCACACATACACCATATACTCACTCTTATATACACATCATACATACACACACTCACACACATACCACACACACATTCACACATCTGCTGAAAGAGTGGGACATGTAAGAAATCTACACAGGGAGCTGAAGAGATGGCTAAGTGGTTAAGAACACTGACTGCTCTTATAGAGGACCTGGGTTCAATGTCCAGCAACCACATTGTAGCTCATAACCATCTGCAAAATTTCAGCTCTCTTCTGAAAATGTTCAAACACATTAAATAGATTGAATCAAAGAAAGAAAGAAAGAAAGAAAGAAAGAAAGAAAGAAAGAAAGAAAGAAAGAAAAGAAAGAAAGAAGCAGAGAACCCAGAGGAGAGCTGGTGTGACCTGGTTTCAGTTTGGTGACTCAGTGAGTGACTCCAGGTCACAGAGTTGGAGGGAGGAAGCAGAGGTGTGGTCCTGAGGAGTTAGGAGTCTTGCTGAGACTCTAGCCTTGTCTATGATGGGACCTTAGCCAGGCTGTTCCTCAGTTCTAGAATTTAGTCTGTCATATAAACATGAGGGTTCTGGCAATGAACTCTTCTGAGGCTTGGCAGGCATGGTGTGCTAGCTCATACGGATCTTAATGTAGCCTCCTTTGTTTTCCACTCCAAACAGGAAGCATCATATGCTAGCCTCCCTTGCAGCTAGGGCTGGACTTGTTACAGGTCACTGAGTAAGCCAACTACTTTCTATAAAAGCTCTTTTCTGTTTATTTTCAGGTGTATGTTTAAGGTGCATGTGTCTGTGGGTGCACATGTGTAGAGCCCCAGGGCTGCTGACACCAGGAATCTTTCACTTGCCTTCCACTTTATGCACAGAGGTGGGGTCTCCCAGGCAAACCCAGAGCTTTCTGACAGCGCTAGTCTCGCCACCTTGATTGCTCTGGAGATCCCTAGTCTCCAGCTTCTGAAAGCTGTCCATGGGCATGTACACGGGCTCTGGGGACTCAAACCCCAGTCCTCACTCCTGCTGATCCTGTGGCAAGGGTTTTAACCGCTGAGCAATCCCCCAGCCCCATGGCTTGCTTCTGGGAGTGGCTTCTGCTTCTGTCTCACTGGAGGAGGCTTCAGGCAACACCTCCCTTCAACAAAGATCGCAGGGTTCAGAGATGAGTGAAGGGGTGAGGCTGGGAAGGAAATGGAGCAATCCTTGCCCTCATGCCTGCCTTGACCCCATCCTTACAGCCTGTCACACACACTCTGTCCTGGCCCTTGAGGGTACACAGACTTGTCACACACACTCTGTGGTGGGTTTCCTCTGTGGAGGGAGAAGTCTCACATTTCCCTCACCAGGTCAAGGGTTTAAGGGCCTGGACCACACCAAAAGGAAAATGACCCAAGTCACACCAAAACCAACAGTAATAGAATGGAGGTTTTTAATCCTATACAGTGTGGAAAGCCATGGCAGTATTCGCCATTACAAGATGGTGCCGGCTTCCACTGTGCCAGCTCCGCTTTCTTATTAAACAAGCTATCTGCGCATGTGCAAGAGTATTTTCACGCCAAATCTCTGCCCATCCCGGGGCATTCTAATGAGGTGATGAGTGAACAGCCAATTAAGTGTGTACACGCCACACCAAGGGGTATATAAGCAGCACCCATTTTGGGCTCGGGGTCTTCCTCCACGAAAAGCTTCAATAAAAGCTTGGCTGCAGAAGGATCCTGGTGTCCTGCGTGCGTTCTTGCTGGCGAGACGATAGCGTGGGACAATACAGAATCATATGTTATCCATATGTTGTAGGAGATGGTCTCTAGGAATGCTAAATTTCTACAGAGTACCTGCTGTCATTCATTGAATCTGGTACATCTGACAGTGATTTGGAAGATTAGATATTTTTATATGCTGTAGGACTTTTCCTTTCAATAGAGAATGTATGTTTTGATTTTTGTTTTGCACACATAAACTGTAGAAGATAAATTCACTGAAAACTTTTATATTCTTAAACTAAAAAAAAAAAGTTTTCTACTGTTTGGAGTCCCAGTTAATGTCCTTAGGGAGTGCAAACTGGAATTTTTGTACAGTTTCTCTGTGGATCACCTAGAAGCGGCCAGTTTACTTGGGCCTGGGGTAGGGGTAGGAAAGTTGAGACAACGGGATTTAATAGGCTATCCTTAGTGAGAGGAGCAGGACACCTGGCCGATCCCCTGGTCACTCACTGGCTAGCCTGATCCACGGGGGCGGGTGGGGGGTGCTTCTACAGCTAACTTTGCTCCTTGTATGAATAGCCCGTCCTTGCCTGGTGTAGAGTAAACACTCAAGTTTGGTATGAAGTTATAATTAGCACTGCATCGGCTACTGATGGGTGATCTGAAGTCGTAGACATTCAGAGGTGGCTGGCAGGGAACCCATTTTCAGGAGAAATGAAAAGCTAGAGACGTCTTTAGTTTCTGCCGTGTAGGATTCTGGAGCGACGGCCAGAATGAGTCAACAAAGCAGGAGTGCCCCGAGAGGGTGCTTCATTAAGATCACATACATCCCTTCAGGCATCAATAACAGGGTGGATCAAATGCGACTGTCATGGAGTCAGACAAGGAAGAGGCAAAATACATGCAGATGGTCAACTGATGAACTAAGGGGCCAGGCCAACGAGACGCTCTGTTTGAAAAAAAAAATCAGGGTAGTTAGGAACTGAAGGACACTTGAGGTTGTCCTCTGGGACACACACACACACACACACACATACAGAGAGAGAGAGAGAGAGAGAGAGAGAGAGAGAGAAGAGAGCGCCAACCCACTTTCATCTTTTGGCACCAATATTTCTAAGAGGAAAAAGGGACTTGGTTTCCTTATGAGTCAGAATTCAGAGCAGTTTACTAAAACAAACGTGTCCAGCCTGCAACCTTCATCCAACAGGCCTGATATTTCCATCCCTAAAGGCGAAGAAGGTACAGAGGAGGGACTTGAGCCAGAAATCATGGTGCCCAAGGCCTACTCCCTTCCTACCACCCAACCATTCCTGCATCCATGCGTAGAGGTCTCTGGGCCTGGTGCTTGCAGAAAGTGATGCTCAAATAAAGTCTTGGGGGCGGGGATGGAGAGGCGGCTCCCTGCTCAGCAGTCAGAAACACCTGTTAAGGCCCAGCATCCAAGTCCAGCCCGTGGTTCATAAACTGCCTGCAACACCAGTCCCATGTGATCCAACACCCTCTCTGGCCTCCATGGGTACCGGGCATATATGTGGTACACATACATACATATAGCCACTCACACACATCAACATTAATTTAAAAAAGCTCTGAGGGGTAAACAGGTCAGTGAGAAAAAGGTGAATGGAGGATGGTGAGAGAGGGATCTGCCTGTCACTCCACAGCCGCCACCAAGTCTCAGAGGAAGGGAGTCAGGACAGGGAACTGCCTGTCAATCTACAGCCTCCAACATGGCTCAGTATTGGCTTGTTGCCAAGGCCAGGGTGAGGCCAAGCCACACAACCTAGGTGAGATGCTAGGTTGTACCCCAGGGATGCACTCCTGATCTGAGCTCACAAGGACAGGGTGGTACACACTCACCACACAAGGACAGGGTGGAACACACTCACCACAGTGAGGAAGAATACACACCACAGCGGAACCCAGACCCAGGGTCTGCCTGGTGAGTTCTGTCCCAAACTACAGACGCTTCCAGTTAGCAGAGCAACAAGCGAGGAAACTGGTCCCCAAATGCCTGAATTTCACAGATTTGTCTCCTTTTTAAAGGTAAGAAAAGACACTCCATATGTCCCCACAAAGAGCGGAGAGAAATCTGCAAGGAAAATAGTCCAAGTTGCTTCAGTTCTCATGAACATAAGGCCCTCAGTGGCACCTCCAAAACCCACCAAATACACTCTCCAAAGACTCACGCCTCTGAAGAGTGACTTCGTGAAAGACAAAGAACTGTGTGAAGAGGTTGGGGCATGATCTTAATAAATTAGCCTATGGAATAAACAGATACAATACACATTTCAGAGATCAGAGGAGAGATGATCTCTAAGGACTGAGGGATGTGTGCATGTGTGTACAGGTGCACATGTGTGTGTGTGTGTGTGTGTGTGTGTGTATGCATAGGCCAGAGGAAAACCTTAGCTGGAATTCCTCAAGATCTAGTTTGTTTTTTAAAAACTTAAAAATATTTATTTTTAAGTGTGTGTGTGTGCATGTGCGTGTGCGCGTGCGTGCGTGCGTGCGTGCGTGTGTGTGTGTGTGTGTGTGTGTGTGTGTGTGTGTGTGTGTGTGTGTATGCATAAGTTCAGGTGCCTGTGAAAACCACAAGTGGGCGCCAGATCCCCTGGAGTTTGAATTGCAGGCACTTGTGAGCCACCAAATGTGTGTTCTGGGAAGCAAACTCAGGCCCTTGGCAAGAGCAGCACACATCATTCTCAACCCCGGGGGCCCTCTCTCCAGCTCTCAGTTTTTTCCTTTGTACAGGATGTCTTGCTGCCCTGAAATTGACAGGTAGGCTGTGTTGTCTAGGGTGAGCCTCAGAGATCTGCTTGTGTCTGCTTCCCCAGTGGTGGGCTGAGATGTGCCTCCATGTCTGGCTTTTCGTGTGGGAACTAGGGATCGAATTCAGACCCCCATGCTTCCGGGGTAGTGTCCTGAGATGCTTGATTTATGACACCCCTTGGAGGAGCATCAGAGCAGGATCAGAGTGATGGAGGCCAAAGCTGACTGGGGCTGTTACCCTTGACTAGGAAGCAGTTCTCTTTACCCACAATGCATCACAGGTACTAGATCAGCCCACTGGCTATTTGCTGAACAAATGCACACAGGTGGGGACTGAACTCCCAACTTTGTATCCCCACTCCTCCTAGATGTTGGCCCTCTCCTTTTTGTGGCTGCCTCCACCTGCTGCTGGGGCCTGCAAAGCCGGTTGTCCGTTCCTTCTTTATCGTGGTTTGTGAGTGTGCTCTCTTCCTGTATCCCTTATACCCTTTTTTTTGGGGGGTGGGGTGGTTTTTTGGTTTTTTCGAAACAGGGTTTCTCCTGGAACTCACTCTGTAGACCACGCTGGCCTCGAACTCAGAAATCCACCTGCCTCTGCCTCCCAAGTGCTTGTATTAAAGGCGTGTGCCACCACCGCTCGGCTTCTTATACCCTTCTTAAACAAGCAAGTGAAGTATGGTCCCGATATCAATCACCAAAATCAAAACAAATAAAAAATGCATTATAGTTCAGTGTAATGGCTCTCAGGTAAAGGGGCTTGTTAAACCTGGTAACTTGAGTTTATTCCTTGGGACTCACACAGCGGAAAGACAGAACTGCCTTCTGCAAGTTTATCTCCATGTGTGCCATGGTGCATGTGTACACACACACAACCATATACACATACACTCACATATACACACTTATACACTCACATACACACTCATATACTCACACACATGCACACTTATACACACACTCACACGCATACACTCACATACATGCACACTCATACACTCACACACATACTCATACATTCACACACACATATGTACATACATACACATGTATACTCATATACACATACTCACACATACATACATGCTCACATACATACATACATCACACATACATACATTCATGCTTACACACACATACATACACACTTATATATTCAATAATATATACATACACATATATACATATACACACACACTCACATACTATACTGACTGGTTTTGTGTGTCAACTTGACACAAGCTGGAGTTATCACAGAGAAAGGAGCCTCCCTTAAGGAAATGCCTCCAAGAGATCCAGCTCTGGGGCATTTTCTCAATTAGTTGTCAGGGGGGTGATGCCATCCCTGGGCTGGTAGTCTTGGGTTCTATAAGAGAGCAGGCTGAGCAAGCCAGGGGAAGCAAGCCAGTAAGAAACATCCCTCCATGGCCTCCGTGTCAGCTCCTGCTTCCTGACCTGCTTGAGTTCCAGTCCTGACTTCATTTGGTGATGAACAGCAATGTGGAAAGTGTAAGCTCAATAAACCCTTTCCTCCCCAACTTGCTTCTTGGTCATGATGTTTGTGCAGGAATAGAAACCATAAGACAAGACACATACTCAATACATATATACATACACATTCTCACACCACACACACACACTGCATGTTAAAAAGCCCCATAGCATCTTATCCCAGTTGGGGGGGGGGAATGAGCAGGAGTCATGAAATAAAATGAGTTGTATTTAATAAATCTCAGGCTCTACTGCTGGATGACTTCCTAACATCTGTGTCGACATCTTACGAGTTCAGCTACTGTGACTTTAAAGCGCAGACATAACATCTTACTAGGCAGATCCTTTCAGTCCTTCCTTGATTTTTCTAAACATTTCTATACTATTCCTGACTTTGTTCCATCAGATGATTCTGATGTTGGGAATCTTTTTGGGATGTTGACATCTGGTTTGAGTTCCTGATCTGAATTACACTAAACTTCTGACCTAATTTTGAAGGAAGCCATCTCTACATTGCCTCTCCTTCCAGCACACTGCCTCATTTCTTGGAGACTGGCAGATTTCTTGCGAAGTTTTAACTTCACACTTTTTCTTTATTTGTGTTATGGTTAGAATCAGCCCCCTTCCCACCCCTCATCTCCCTGATCCTGTCTGAGATTCATATGTCATTTTTTTAGCTCATGGAAAATTCATGGTGTCACTAGACACTCCTAAAATGGGGCTCTAACATGAGTCCCCAAGTCACCTGGGCCTGTTGGGTAGTTATATAAAGGGTGTGGTGTGGTTCATGAACAATCTCTCCTTTGGACAGGATTTGCCAGCTGTATTCATCTGAGTTCAGAGTTGCTGTGTTCTTTCCTGTGTACTTCATGGGAAGGTTCACCATTTGCTCCTACCCAAGAGCTTGGCGCTGCCCCAGAGAGCTTCCTATTTCTCTAAGATGTTTCACTCTCTCTCTCCCCCACTCTATAGACAATAACTTTTTCTACAAGTTTGAGACCCTCATTCCTCTACTCTCTCAGTGTCAGAAGACAAGATGGCAGAGCTCTGTGGGGCTATGACCCTTTTATAAAAATACAACACAACTACTTATGATAATAAACAAAGATGCTTCAAATTAAGATGTTCCAGGATAACAGACATACAATTTGGTCTCTAATGCAAGGGTTTACTAATGTGGGTCTCTAAGAAGCAGGGTTGTAAATAGCATTTCTATCCAGAAACAAGGGATGTTGCCACCGTCCATGTTAACCTGTGTCATGACACATCTAGAAGCATAGAATTCTGGAACCAGGGGGATCCAGAAGGCAGGTGCTCTAGATGTGGGCACAGTAGGGTATATGTGGAGATTTGGCTACTGAAATGTTGCCTTCAGACTCAGGCTGGTCCCTGGCCCTTCGCATCCCTTTCCAGGAGTGCAACATCCAAGAGGTAAGTTAGCCACTCAACCAGGGCATTCTCCTAGAAGCGCTGGGATGGGTCTGACTTAGAGCTGGAAAAGCCAGTGTTCATTTCCACAGTCCTAGGACCAGAGTTTGGAAGGCTGACCATTGGGTCCAAGGGACAAGGGCAGCCACCTAAAGAAGAAACAGGACTCTTTTGCACAACTAATGAACTCGAGGTTTTAGGACAGACTTACAACACAGGGTTCTGTAAGCTCATTCTTCAGCAGTTTCTCAGTCACCTCTGATCCACTTAATCCAGCCAAAGTGAACCATTCAGGCCGGCTGAGGGGTAAGTCTGCCTACAGCCAGGGTCTGACTTCAAACAAGGAAAAAAATACTTCTAAAAGGGTTCTGCTACTGTTGGACAGGATCCGGAAACTCCCCCAACCCCCACACACATTCTAGAGAAAAAGCTGCATTAAAGTCACCAAAATGGCTCTAGTATCACAGTCTTGCATGCACCTGCATGTTAGCTCCCAGGAAGCAGGGACAAATCTCTCTCTCTCTCTCTCTCTCTCTCTCTCTCTCTCTCTCTCTGTGTGTGTGTGTGTGTGTGTCATTGTCTCTGTGTGTGAGTGTGTGTGTGTTGCTGTTGTTGCTGTTGTATAAACTGATTGTGGCTGTATCATGGGAGATGTCCCAGCGACTGTGACCTTAAAGATGGAAACTTGGGTTCAGTCCTGTGCAGTGTTCCCCCAACTGACATTCTGCACAGTATGAAGGACACCAGCTGTGGACACAGATCTGCGTCTGTGTGCCTCGAGGCATCCAATTCGCTGCACTCAGCACCAGCAGATGGACAGTATTTTGTGCAGTAGATTTTTCTGGAGCGTGTTACAGGGTGTATGCTAATTAACATTTGCTGGGCTCCTGCTGCATGCGAGAAGCTTACCCTGCATAATTCAAGCCTCACAATTCTGAAAGGCAGCATGATTATCCCTGTTCTACAGAGGGTGAGAGTGTGTATCCAATCAACAATAAAAAGCTAGGGATCATGTTAGAAATAAGACAGACAGACAGGCAGGCAGGCAGGCTTGTCAGCATGCTGAGAACATGGGTGCTGTGAGAACAGGTCGCTGAGTAGGGGAAGGACTGGAGGGCCCAGGAATGGCCAGGATCCACGAGGAGTGGGAGTGCAGGCAAGGAAGGACAAGGGGCTCTTGTGAGCAGCAGTAACCGTTAAGATGTCAGCCTAAGTCTAGAGATCTCAAAAACAACGAAACAGACACTCAAAGCCTAAAGCCCATCTCTGTACAGTGCATTTCTCTGCTTGACAATATTCAGCATGCAATCCTGCATTTCTGCTTTCCAGTCATCTTGCCTGCTTTGGTGGGGGTTGGGGGATATAGTCTTCTCTGTTTTTTTTTTTTTTTTTTTTAAGACATTGATTTTTTTTACTTAAGAAGAATTCTACCTGGTGGAGTCTTCTTGAACTTGTGGTAAACTGGGGGACAGACTTGGACTCTGAGGAACAGACACACTTGGGAGTCTAAGTAAGGCTAAGCATGAACGTGGGGGGGGGGGTTGGGGAGGTTGCTGCTTCGCCTGGGGATTCGCACATTATTCCTGGAAGTGCATTCAGCAGACAGGTGGGTGTGCTCGGAGGAGGCGGTCCCTTCTGGCCTGTGAAGATGGTGACACATACCTTATCCCACCATGACTTGCCACTGGTCCAGCATGGATTTTTCTTAGAGATTTAGGACCATAACAAAGCCAACAGGCTACAGAGCCAATGTTAGACAGATGTCACGTGACAGTCTCCACGTCCCCTGGGGCCTATGTTGACCACTGTAGACATCGCTTGTCGTCATCATGGTCTTTCTCCCTATAGCACTGGTTCTGCTGGCTCAGCTGCCTAGCAGAGTGTGGGCTCTCCTACACACACACACACACACACACACACACACACACACACACACACACACCAGCAGGAACCACTGTGTGACCTTGAAATGGGGAAAAAAGCCAAGAAGCAAGTCTCTATTAGAACCATCTCTCAAATGTGGAACACAGCCTTTAGTGAATGTGTCACAATCAAAAAGAACCGGAGGTGGTGCAGGATGAAGGCCTGCTGGAGTTAGTGAAGAGGTGGCCTGTCACAAAAAGGCCTATGTGACAGAAGAGGCTAATGATTTGAGGTCAAGGCTTGTAGTACATCCTCAGCTCTTACACTAGCTGCAGGTCTTGATAACCCAGACTCAGTTTCCCCATCTGAATAATCTGCAACTAATATAAAAGGGTTATTTTAATGAACTCGTCTATCTATCTATCTATCTATCTATCTATCTATCTATCTATCTATCTATCTATTACCTATCTATCATCTATCTATCACCCATCAATAAGTCTATCATCTATCAATATATCATTATTATCATTCTGTTATTTGTAGAAGGCACGAGGTCTTTGTGCTCACAGCTAAGCACTAGGGAAACCAGGAATGTTAAGCAAGCCACGCCGTCTCTTCAACAGAAGAGCTGTCTAATCTGTTTTCCATTTGTTAGGCTGGAGGTGGATGCAGTCAATAGCCGGGAGACCTGTGCTATCTGTAGAGCCCAAACTACCCGAATCCCCCAGACTACCGTGCTTATCCCCGACTCTTCCTCTAGGGCCTTAATCTTGAGCATTGTTTCTCAGTTGAGAACCTATCCTTATGTGAGATGTCACATGTGCTTTACAGTAACCCAGGTGACCTCTGTGTAGGGCCACACCTGACTCACATGGTTATCTCAGTCATTCTAGACTCTTATCTTAAGCACGGTTTTTCAGTCAGGGACCCATCTTTATGGAAGAAACCGTGTGTACTTTGTAAAGAGTTTCAGTGTAAACATGTCTCATATACATACAGGAGAGAGTTCATTACTATCAGGAAACTTTACAAAATTATGTTGTGCTTAAATATGTCTAAAATAAACTGCTTAGGGTGAGACTCTGGAAGTTTGACCCAGAGCCAAATACCCAGATTTCCTTCTTGCCTCACGTGGAACTTACTCTATTGGGCATGGTGTTTGCAGAGGACCCTCACAATGGTCTGTCTGAACACCTGTCTATATCTGCCTGCCTGTCAATCAACATGTAATCTATCAGTTTATCATTAATCTATCTATAATCTATCAGTTTGTCATGTTCTATTTATCTCTATCACCAATCTATCCTCTAGCTACCATCTATCAATCTGTCATCTATCATCTATGTATATGTCCGTCATTTATCTATATACCTAACCTCTACCTATCACCTATCTGTTCATTGCCTTTTATCTCTCATCTCTCATTTATCTACCATCAATCTATTCATCATCCATCCACCTACCTACCTACCATCTCTATATCTAACGACAACATGTCAAAGAGACACTCAATCTGACACTCTCTTGCTTCCTTGGTGGCGGACAGGTATACACAGCATAAACACGTTTGAGAAGCCGTGGAGGGAAAGCCAGCACAGTGGGCAGGCAGAGGCAGGGTGGGCGGCATCTGTGACCCCTCTCTGCTGGGGGTTGGCAACTCTTTCATGCTGTTTAAACCCTGTACCTAAGAGCTCAGATGTGTGCTTTGTAAGAGAGGACCTACAGGTGGGAAGAAATGTGGGGCTACAGATCCAGTGTTTTGTGATCCAGAAAGCAGCCCTGACCTGTTTGAAACACAGGAATCCCTGTAAAGTTGGCTTGAAAGGGAATCGCTGGCTGAAATAAACAAACTGAAAGTGGCCCATCCCAAGAGTCCAGATGGCCACTTTCAACACGACACTTCTGTATCATGCACCAAAGCCTTTCCACCGCTTTCAAGAGCAGTTAAGTGCATAATCCCAAACCATGAGCAAAGGAGAGGAATCAGATAACAGTGTGGGAAACAGGGAAGGCCTGGGAATGGAAGGCTCAGAGACGAGGGCCCACAGGAGACGTGATGGGACAAAGTCCAAGGACAGTAGGGTCCCTTCCTTGATTGTTCCTGGCAATGACTGAAAACGTTCTCTTCCTTTCTCCCAGGAACTTGGGGTGAGCATTGAGGGGAAAGCTTTCTGGGGCCCAGGGCATGCCTGCACACCGCCCCCTCCCCACACATACACTGCAGCTGCGGTGGGTGTCACCACTGCAGGCGTCTCCTGGCCCTTACCTTCTTTAGCTCCTCCTGGACACCCTGGCTGTTCTCCTCAGAAGAGAGACTTCCCTTCTGGTTCTCAGGCGCGGCCTTGGACTCGGACTCCTGTTCCTCCCCAGAAGACGTCTCCTTTTCGCTCATTTTCATGGCTAACTCGTACAGTCTATTTCTCAGCTTCTCCTCTACTGAGTCTGTGCTGGACCGGGAGTTCTGAGCCTCATTGCTGACGTCAGTCTCTGACATGTTGTCCGACACCTGTAGGGAGCCAGAGCCAGGAGATAAGAACCTTGATCTCTGGAATAAAGGAATCTTGCTGCTGAGTGGGCTGCAGACGTCCACAGGAGCCCCCAAGGAAGGGAGCCCAGGGCAACAGCAAGTCTTTCCTGACTTCATTTCCACTTTACCTTGGCTGGCTTTAATGCATTTAGCACTTGGCTAAAGAGCTTAGGTAGATGAGCCTCAGGCTTTGATCAGTGTTTGAATTGTGATTTTGTGTTTGTGGGTGGGTGGTACGTGAACCATGGAGACCAGAGGACAACCTAGGTTAATCCTCCACAGTGTCTTAGTCACCAATCGATTGCTGTAAAGAGACACCATGACCTCAGCAACTCTCAGGAAGAATGCATTTAACTGGGGGCTTTCTTACCGTTTCAGAGGTTTAATCTATTTATCATCACGGCAGGAAGATGACAGCATGCAGGCAGGTGCATGCTTAAAGCCCCCCCCCCCCCCATGACATACTTCCTCCAACAAGGTTGCACTAGCTTCAACAAGTGCAATCCTTTTAATCCTTTTAAACAGTGACACTTCCTGGTGACTGAACATTCAAATCTATTACCCCATGGGCTGTTCTTACTCAAACCACACCACACTTAGTCTCAATCTGCCTGTTTGCTTGTCTTTGGGACAGGATCTCTCACTTGCCTGGAGCCCCACATGCCTGAACACTTTACTCCCTTCCCTAAGTCCAGGGCTTCTGCTCTGGGATTTGGAATTCCCAGCCTGTGTACCTCTGCCCTGGGTTGTCTGACTGCCTCCCTGGATCTACTTCTCACCTGTGCGGAGTCATTAAGTAGGCAAGCCTCAGCAATCTGTCTGTTTCTCCAGCATCAGGATGCCAGGCATACACTATAATACCTGAGTGCATCTATCTATCTGTCTGTATATCATCTATCTATCTATCTATCTATCTATCTATCTATCTATCTATCTATCTATCATCTATCTGTCTGTATGTTTATCTATCATCTATCTGTTTATATATCATCTGTCTGTATTTCTATCATCTACCTGCCTATCATCTATCTATCCATCTATCCATCTATCTATCTATCTATCTATCTATCTATCAATCATCTGTCTGTCAGTCAGTCCGTCTTTCTGTCTGTCTATTAAGAATCCTGGGGTTGAACTCATATCCCAGCCCCAAATTTCTTCTTCTTCATCCTCAGATTTCTTGTGTTCCCACACATGCACCCACCAGGCTGGGCTCACCCATCTGGCCCTCCCATTAGCAGCCTGCTAAATAAGGTGACTAAAACCTCCCTCATGGATCCAAGGTGCCCTTAGGTACAGAGAGAATGGTGTATAAGGGAAACTGTGCAGGGATCCTACACATCCCATAGAGAGACAGAGAAGGGATCCCTGTGGAAGCAGTGCTTAAGCTGGGACTTCAAGTGTTGCAGTCACCAGGCTCAAAAGAAAGAAAGGCAAGATCAGTATTCTAGAACTAATGGGTCCCTGTGCATGTGTAAGCCATACCATGTGGTACCCTAATGCTACAGCCCCCATTAGTTAATAACCACACCTCTTGATCCTGCTTTATCGGGCGGTTACTTGCTAAGCTTCTTCTATGAATGTGACTCTCCCAGGCCGGGGAACCCCAGGAGGCTGTGCTGATTGCTGTGTTCTCAAAAGAATCCACCATTACTCCCCTGCTTTATGGCTAAGACCAAGCCCAGTATCAATAAGACCTGTAGCACAAAATGGTTTAAGAAGAGGGTGATTCAGTGGGGACTCTTACTTTGCAGACATGTTCTACACCATCCTCTTGCTCTGAAAGGTAAGTATGAAAAATCTTACACCTGCTTTACCATGTGTCTGGTCACACCTGCTTTACCAGGACTCACGTTACCCATGTTACTCCAGATCATTTGTCTCTTCTCATTAAAACTAGATTTTATTTTATTTTAATGTTTCTATGAACAATATAATAAATAAAGGAATATTTATGTTATTAAATATACAAAGATAGTAGCTGCTCATATATCAAGGTCTTATTTTTACATGTATGTATGTACGTATGTATGTATGTTTCATGTGTATGTGTAGGCATGTGGACATCTGCATGCCTCAGCACAGACGTGGTGGTCAGAGGACCCTGAGGTCGTCAGGCTTGGTGGCAAGCCCCTTTATGTGCTGAACTATCATGTACGTCCAACGTTCTTAACACATTTTCAGAGAATAATTAGAACTTAGACTGCCGGATGGAACCACATTTACCCCCCAAGAAAACATCTTTACTAATGAGTATAACCAAAAATAAAACATTGCGGGAAACTAAAATAGCAGCTGTCTGTAACCCTCAAGTTCCCATGACTGCAAATGCCAGCTCCCATGTTAAAGTGGTGTTTGGCTAACAGCCTTCATGACATTGCCAAATCTTCTTCCAAAACTGTGTAGGAAGACCCACAAAAGAATGGCACTCTGCTGCCAAGGAACAGCAGAAATCAGCTTGTTGCCAGTAAAAGAAGGAGAATTTTTCCATTAAAATAAAAACCCAGAGGAATTGGCAGGAAAAAGAACTGACGGATCCAGCTGGTCTCTTCCCTTTAAATATATATAATTTTTGGTCTTCTTCTCTGCAGTACTCTGTAAATGTCAGATAAATGGACACCACAAAACAAAATAAATAGCAACCAAACAAGCAGAACACATAGATGAGTCTTGTACTTTGCTATCTGAGAATAAGCCTTACTTTCAATTTCCCAACATGCTACATAGAAATTGTGTGCCTACGTGTGTGTCTATGTGTGGGTATATGCATGTGAGTGCAGTGCCTGTGGAGGCCAGAAGAGGGCATCAGATTCAGTGGAGCTGGAGTTATAGGCAGTTGTGAGCTGATAGGTCGGTACTAGGAACTGAACTTGTCCTGTGTGAAAGCCGTAAAGACTCTTAACTGCTGAGCCTTCTCTTCAGGCCTGTGTCAAGCCATTCTTAGAAACTGATGCTGAACTCAGCAAGTTGGACTACAAATGGAATTCAGTTCTTACAGACAGGAGTCTTGATCTAGAAAATTATAGACAATAAATGTTAAACTGACTCAAAATTAAGAAATATATCAATGTGATTAACAACATCAATAACTTTCAGAAGAAAAACAGGCTAGGCATGGGTCTCACACTTAGAATCATAGCACTTGGGAGCTTGAAGCTGAGAGACTGTTGTAAATTAAGGTCAGCCTGGGCCACCCAGTGAGATCCGGGCCATTTGGGCTCCATAGCTAGAAGACCCTGTCTTAAGAAACCAAATCAAACTGGAACTCCATTCCTGAGGTACGCCATTCAGGGCTAGGAAAGGTTTCTTAGTTTTGACAGGAGATGTGTCACTGGAAGCAAGCAGCAGACCTGACTGTGAACCACTGGAGCTGGTCACCAAGGAAGACCGCTGCTCCGATCTCACACTGAGCACAAGCTGTTGCTACTGCGGAAAGTCAGGAGGAAGAGACGACTGTAACACTGTAACGATGGAAAGGAAAAGACCAAAGTGTTGCTTGACTGAGCCAGTGGTTTGCAGTTCCAGGTACCCATGAGGCTGACACTGATGTGGACAGTGAACTCAAGGCCAAGTGGGCAACTTGAAGAGATTCTGTCTCCAAAGCAAAGAAGGTTCTCAGAAGAGGAAGAGGAGAAGGAGGGAGACTGGAGGAGGAGGCAGATTGGAGGAGGAGGGGGAGGAGGGGCATAGCTCTGTGGCAGAACACTTGCTACTACGCATGAATTAATTATTTGTAGGATAATTAGAATAGCTAAGAACACCACATGAAAGACTAGCAGAATTAACAAAAGATCCATTAGAGCGCTAAGTTATCACAGAATAAACAAAGTCAGTGCCGTTCTATAGGCGAGGATCGAGACATGTGACAGATAAGACACTCTCCCTTACGGCATCATTAAAATGCAAATTAAAAATTACTTAACAGGAAAAGCATGAGGGGGTTCGAACAAAAGTCTAAAAACTTTACAAGTGCTGGGCAATCCTGGATGGAAAAGCTCAGTTTTACAAAGACATAAATTATTCCTAAGTATATGCATACACGCAGCACAGCCCAACACAACTTGTGTTTTCCCGCAAATTGAACAGATTTTCAGACAGCAATTATATGAGTAGAGGGTTGAGAGATGCCAAGAAAGTTTTAGAAAATGATGTATCAACCAAAGTAACAAGGGTGGAGAGGGGAGAAGGGATGGGGGAGGGGAAAAAAGGGGTGGGGTAGAGGTGGGAGAAGGGATGGGGGAGGGGAGGTTCACCAGACATCAACATGTATTGTAAACAATTCATAATAAAAACAGTAACATCTGTACAGGAAGGGAACAAAGAACAGACACATGCTAACAAAGTAAACTTCATGTGCAAAGAAGGCAACTGATGCCAGCCGATGATACATGATGGATGACTTATTAACGATTTGGAAATAAATAACTCGGGGGGGGGGAAGGGGGGGGAGCCAGCTTTTACTTCACACCCAGACAAGCAAAGCCAATGTGGGTCTTGGTGGAAAATACAAACCTGCAAAGCACCTCGAAGATATGTGAGCTTGAGAATGAATTGTATTGAATAATAAAATAATAAAGGAGACAGTTACCAGGGTGTCATGTCGCCCTCCCACACCTGAGCCTCTGCCTGTATTTACCAAGTGCTGGGACTGCAGGTGTGTGCCACCATGCCACCATACCCGGCTTATGTGACTCTGGAGATGGAGCCCAGTTCCTTACACAAGCCAGGCAACACCCTGCCAACCACACTATGTTCCCACCTCCACCTAACCACTGCTATTAAAAAAAAGTACATGTAAAATGTACTTAAGCCAGGCATGGTGGCACACACCTTTAATCCCAGCATCTGGGAGGCAGAGGCAGGAGGATACCTGTTAGTATGAAGTAAGCCTGGTCTACGTAGCAAGTTCCAGGCAAGACTGTATACTGAGTCCCATCTCAAAACACCAAAATATAAGATAAATATCGAAAAGAGGTATAACATAATATGCTTTTCATAGGAAAAAATGGAACACTTTTAAAACTAGGGAAGAAACAATCTCCATGGAAACCATGCAAATGTTAAAAAAAGTTTAGTTTTTAGTGTTTTGTTTTTTTCTTTTCCTCACACAGAATTGGCAGGAATTGAACAGACTGGCAATGTCAGTGTTGACAAGCGCGAAATGCACACACGCATACGCTGTCGTGGCTATGTAAATAGCTACGAGGTCTGAGGGCTTAATTTGACAGCCCTTTAAAGTCTGCACAGCGACACTCTGTGGGCCTGTCTGCAGCCTGGAAATGTGGTAATATCCATCACTGTGGGACAAGGATGGGCCAATGGGGTTTGGAAGCCACTCTGTCCACTGGAGTTTGTCATCGGCACCGTAGCTTAGAATTGTCTGTGATTGGCAGGAGGCGGTGACATAAAAACAGCATTTGGGGACTGCAGAGGTGTCCAGAGACTAAGAGCGCTTCCTGTTCTCGGAGAAGACATGGGTCTGATTCCTAACATCCACTCCTGGCCACTGCGCGCACATGTACACGCACACACATATGTACCTAATTACACATGATAATTAAGAAAAAGGACTTTTAGTGTGTTTATTGATGTTTTGTGTGTGTGTGTGTGTGAGAGAGAGAGAGACAGAGACAGAGACAGACAGAGACAGAGAGAGAGTGTCTCCCATTGGCCTGGAGTTTGATAGCAGACCAGGCATTCTGGCAGGGATTAGCACAGGGATTACAAACCTGCACCACCAGGCCTGGAATTTTCATACATGTTCCAGTGTATTCTTCATTGCCTGCATTCTGGGTGAGCTGACATCCTGTTCCTGGCACGCTACCTTCCTGAAAGCTTTTGTACTTGGAATGCCCAGATGTGTGAGGGCTAACCTCTCCACATCACTTATGGTTGAGAGTTAGAAGTGGAAGATGGACCAACAGCATGATGCCAGACACAGACAGACTTGCTGAGTTACAGTCTTAAGTCTACTGTGCGCATATGAACATACAAAGACGGCTGTTCTAGATAGTTTCGTGTCAATGCGACGCAAGCAAGTCGTCTGAAAATGGGAACCTGGATTGGGGAAATACATCCATAACATGGGGCAAGCCTGTAAGGTGTTTTGCTAATTAGTGATTGATCGGGGAGGGCCGTGGAAGGGCCCTGCCCATTGTGGGTGGGGCCATCCCTGGGCTGGTGGTCCTGAGTTCTGTAAGAAAGCAGGCTGAGCTAGCCATGGGAAGAAGCCAGTAAGCAGCATTCCTCCATGGCCTCCCACCAGCTCCTGCCTCCAAGTTCCTACCCTGTTTGGGTTCCTGTCCTGACTTCCTTCGATGATGAATGGGGACGCATTAGTGTAAGCCAGATCAACCCTTTCTTCCCCAGTTTTCTTTTGGTCATGGTGTTTCATCACGGCAATAGAAACCCAAACTAAGAAAATAGCCTCACCACAAAATGCACCTTCAGTCATTCGGAGGGGGGTGGGTAACATTGAGTTAACTTGTTCATTTTTATTTTATCTTAAATTATCTGTGACTCTTTCTGTGCGTGCACGACATGTTGTGTGCACATGCCCTCGTGCAGAGAAAGAGGATGTCAGATCTTCTGGACCTGGAGTTACGAGCACCTGTGTGCTACCAGATGTGGGAGCTGGGAACGAAATCCAGGTGCTCTCCCAGAGCAGCACGTGGTCCTAACTGCTGAGCCATCTCTTCAGCTCTGTCTGTTTTGTGGGATGGGTGTGTGTATGTCATATTATGTAGTTTAGGCTAGACCAGAACTTGCTATGTAGTCCAGGCTAGCCCCCAATACTTTATCCTTCTGCCCCTGGAGTACTGGGACAATTGGCATGTGCTACCACGCCTGGAAGGAAAGGCCATTGGGATGCTTTAATATTTGTATATTATAGCTTTGTGTATATATATTATAATACAATATTTATACAAATATAAACATTAATATTTGTATATTATAGGAGGTCATTTGATCTGTCTTATATTAATTAATTTATAGACAGAGATGATAACTGCCCTATGAAAGGGAACTGAACAGAGGAATGGATACAGAAAACATGGTACATTTACACAACGGAGAACTACTCAGTATTAAACACAATGCATTCATGAAACTCTTAGGCAAATGGATGGAACTAGAAAATATCATCCTGAGTGAGGTAACCCAATCACAAAAGAACACACATGGTATGCACTCACTGGTAAGTGGATATTAGCCCAGAAGCTTGGAATACCCAAGATACAACTCATAGACCACATGAAGCTCAAGAAGAAGGAAGACCAAAGTGTGGATACTATTAGAAGGGGCATCAAAATACCCATGGGAGGAGATTCAGAGACAAAGTGTGGAGCAGAGACTGAAGGAAAGACCATTTAGAGACTGTCTCACTGGGGGATCCATCCCATATACAGTTACCAAACCCAGACTCTATTGTAGATGTCAACAAGTCTTGCTGACAGGAGCCTGATATAGCTGTCTCCTGAGAGGCTCTGCCGATGCCTGACAAACACAGAAGTGGATGCTCACAGCCGTCCATTGGACTGAGCACAGGGTCCCCAATGGAGGAACTAGAGAAAGGACCCAAGGAGCTGAAGGGGTTTGCAGCCCCATAGAAGGAACAACAATATGAACCAACCAGTACTCCCAGAGCTCCCAGGGAGTAAACCACCAACCATGGAGATTGGTGGGCCCAAAGTACACACGGAGAGACCCAGAGCTCCAGCTACATATGTAGCAGAGGATGGCTCTTTCAGAAATCAATGAGAGGAGAGGCCATTGGCCCTGTGAAGGCTGGATGCTCCAGTGTAGGGGAATGCCAGGTCAGGAAAGTGGGAGTGAGGGGGTTGGTGAGCAGGGGGAGAGGGATGGGATAGGGGGTTTTTGGAGGGGAAATGAGGAAAGGGGTTAACATTTGAAATGTAAATAAAGCAAATACCTAATTTAAAAAAAAAAAAAAAAAAGAAAGAAAGAAAGAAACTGAAGTTCCGGACACCTGGACAGTGTAGCAGCATCTCCACCTACTGGCAATGAGGGGTAGTGCTACTTGCTCAAGGTCCTTCTAGGGGAGGAGAGACAAGGAGGTAACAGGCACCTCTGGCTGGCCTCTGGCTTCTCCCTACCTGGTGTTGTTCTGGTCATCAGACTGGAACACTGGCTTTGTTTTTGTCAACTTGACACAGGCTAGAGTCACCGGGGAAGAGGGAATCTCAATGGAGAAAATCCCTCTCTAGACTGTGGACAAGGCTCTGGTACAGTTTGGATGGATGGTTGATGTGGTTGGGCCCAGCTCTCTGCGCCTGCCCTGGGCCAGTGCTCCTAGGCTGTATGAGAAAGCAGGTTGAGCAGGTCACGAGGAGCAAGCCAGTAAGCAGCACCCTCCATGGCCTCTGCCTCAGCTCCGGCCTCCAGGTTCCTCCTGTCTGAGCTCACTGACAAAGCACGGCCTTAGAGTTATAAGCAGACACTGCTGCCCACCTTTCCTCTCCAATTGCTTTTGGTCATGGTGCGTCATCGCAATAGTTCAAAGCCTGAGTATGACAGGTGCTGTTTCAAAGGTTGACGCCTGCACAAGAGTGAAGTCTCTTTGTAGTAAAATAGGAAGGAAGCCTCAGGCATCTGTTTTGAATCAGGCAATGATTAGGAATCCTCCTTGGATATATATCTTGCCTTAGTTTTTTTTTTTTTTTTAATATTTACCCTGTGTGTGTGTGTGTGTGTGTATGTGTGTGTGCGTGGTTGTGTGTGTGAAGGTATATGTGTGTGTGTTGAAAATACAGAGACCAGAGATTAACCTCAGATGTTGTTTCTCAGGTGGCGTCCACCTTTTTTTTTTGAGACAAAGTCTCTCACTGGCCTGGGGCACTGAGTAGGCTAGGCTGGCTAAGTGGTGACTGCAGAGTTCATCTCTGTCCCTGTCTCTGTCTTCCCAGTACTGGAATAGCAAGTATGTGCCTCTGTGCTTGGCTTTTGCTGTAGGCGGCGACTGAACTCAGGTCTTCCAGCTCACACAGGGAGCCCTTTTCCAACCGAGCCTTCTCTCCCGTGTTCCCTTTCTCTTTGTTCTGCCCACCGTGAACTGAAGAAGTCCCCTACCACCTGTCCCTGCCGTCGACATGTTCTGGTCAAGCTCAAGAGACACAGCACCCACACAGACGCCTTCAGAGAAGGGAGCCCAAGTGACAACTCTCAGGGTGTGTTTGTCAGTGTTTGTTCACAGTGACAAGAAAGTCTGATGCAAGGACACTAAGTCACTGAGGCCTGATGTGACCTGGCTCCGGTCACTCAGCTGCTTGGCAGCAGGACTGATAGAATCTTAGACAGCAGAGCCCCAACCCAGTCTCACCAGGGCACTGTGTGCGGAGAACGGTCATCCTACTTTTAAAGTGTGTGTGTGTGTGTGTGCAGGTTTCTTTACCTGAGCTGTGTGCAGAGCCCGTGGATGGGCACCAGGTGACGGCAGACCCCTGTTTGACTCCTCTGGGCCCGCCCGGGCCCTTCTCCACCTCCTGGCGCGGCGCTCTGCAGAGCGGAGGGTCTCCTCCGGATCACTGCTGTCGGAAGTCTCTCCACAGGCTGCCTGAGGGTTGAAATTGACATCCAGCTCTCCCAGGAGGTGCATCTTCTCCGCTGTGGGGTTCTTGGGGGCCTTCCTCTGCAGCCAGGACAGCTTAGCCCGGCAGCCAGCGTCCCGAGATGAGCTGGTGGAGGAAGTCTCTGAATCTGAGCACATGGCCTCGGGGTTTGAGGGAGAGGTGGCAGCGGGACCTTGGCCAGGACTCTGGGCCTGTGCAGGCTGAGGCTGGGGCTGCTTGAGCCTGCCCTGGGATGGCAGGCACAGCGTACTCAAGGCTTCGCTGTAATCAAAATCTTCCTCACTATCGGAACCGATCTCATCATAGGCGGATGTCACACCAGACGCCACCTCCAGGGCCTGAAAGGTCCCACTCTTCGGTTTGGCCAGCAGGCGGGTTGGGGGCTGTCTACTACCATCCTTCAAGGTCATCCAGTTCCCATCGGGGCTCTGCAAAAGTGGGGCCAGATCTGTGGGGTAGAAAGAAACCAGAGGGGTTCTTATTACTGTAGGAGCAAGCTAGGCAGTATATGTCATCTCCCACGACGTTCCTGTGAGATTGTGGGGCGACCACCTTAGGGAGACCACGGGTGCACACCTAAGTCGCAGGATGTTAAGATTCCCCAGCTATACACTGGTATCATCAATATCAACGTCTCCCATCCAAGGCTCAAACACCATGGGAGAGGGGACAGAGAGGCTGTAAGAGATGGAGGATGGGGCGGAGAGCTGTTAACGAGAGCTGACTTCTGGGCATGGCATGGCTGTTGCCCGCATCAGCTTACAGCGGCCGTGGCTCCCTGCCTGACACCTTCACAGGATCAGTTCTGTGGAGTTCCCAGTGCAGATGGGAGAGGGGCTCACAGGGTCCCACCCCTAACAGGGAGCTATTGGTGGCTGACGGCCGCTGACAGAGGCAGAGTCACTGTCTTTGGAGATGTGTAGGCTGCTGATGCTCCAGTACTAACTGAACTCGGGATGATGACAATGACCACGACGTCTGACATGAAATTGGAGGAAAATGGGTTGAGGGGTGCCGGGGGTAGCTGGGAGGAGGTGCTGGGGTGGATATAATCAAAATACATATATAAAACAATTTTAAAGAGTAAAATTATTATTAAAACAAAGAATCCTCAAAGATCCCTGGGAGCCTCGCAGACAGAGTGAGACTGGAGGCAGGGCCCTTTTCTGGCCTCCTGAGAGAGCTGCCCCACACTGTTCAAGGGCTGGCGGAAGGGGAGGGGCTAAGGTCTTGTTCTTTGACGTCGGTCATCTGTTCATACCTTAGGTCCTCAGTTTTCCCTCACCCACGAGGGATAAAGCTACCTCCTATCCTGCCCCGAGGACTTTCACAGATGCTGTTTCCTATAGCTGTGTGAGATGGGATGGTGGTCTGTAATCTATGTAACCTGGGCTTCACACTTGTTCTAGACCTGAAACTGAACACGGTGAGCAGCCCCCAGCCTCCCTCCCTCCCCCTGACTCCAAGACCACCAGAAAGCAAAGTGCAGGGAAGGCTGGATGCCCTCTTAGCTGTCGTATGGTCTGCATTGCTCTCTGCTGGATTCAGGTCACCGGGATGACTGAGGGCTGGGCCAGGGCTTTGCCCACACGCAGGGAGCATCAGGAAAATGTTCACTGTCGTCCATATATGCTGAAGTCCCCATGGGCGCTACCAGCTCCTCAGGCACAGCAGTTGCTGGGAGAGGCTGCTTGCCCCCCAGGGCAGGCAGAGAAGGTGAAGCGCTTCAGAAGAGACCATTCTTCAGCCTGTACCTGGGCGTTAGCTTCTGGACCAGGGGCCTACAGGCCTACAGCTTTGTTCAAGACATTGAGACGGGGACCCTGCTTCACACTTCCTAAGTGATACCAGCCTGCTGCCACTCCATGGAGTGTTGTCTCCACAGAGCACTGTGCATGCCTGCTCCTTACAGAGCCCCAGCCTGGAGGATTGCAGGTAGAATGCGGGTTTGAAATCCAGTGGCCCAGTTCCACACCAACTGCAGACTATGATTCGCCATGGCAGAATGCTGAGTTCACTTTCTTCTGAGAGTCAGCAACTGGGTCTCTCTTACACTGTGAGGGCACTAGACACCCCCATAGGAAGATGTGAATGGTGGGGGAGGGCTCCTGGGAACTCTAGCCCTGGTGCCTGACCCTCATGCCACAAGCTCATTTCTTGTCTGTCCACCTGTCCGTTTCTCTCTCTCTCTCTCTCTCTCTCTCTCTCTCTCTCTCTCAGTCCACTGTAGCTGTCTTCAGACACACCAGAAGAGGGCATCAGACTCCATTACAGATGGCTGTGAGCCGCCATGTAGTTGCTGGGATTTGAACTCAGAACCTCTGGACGGGACGAGCAGCCAGTGCTCTCAACCACTCAGCCATCTCAGCAGCCCTAAAAGATCTATTTAACTTTATTTTATGTGTATGAGTGTTTTTGCATGCATATATTGTCTGTATAGTTTCCATGGAGGCCAGAAGAGGGCATCAGACATCCTGGGACTGGACTTACAGAGGGTTGCGAGCTGCCATTTGGGTGCTGGGAATCGAACCCAGATCTTTTGAAAGAGCAGGAAGTGCTCCTAACCTCTGAGCCATCTCTCCAGCCTCCATAGTTCATTTCTGCCGTACCCTGTGTGGAAGCCCACCGGCTCCTTACACCTCTCACCTACAAGCCTCCATCCCCGGGGTCTGGGCTCACACCGACCCTCCTAGCCAGCTCTCCACCATCCATGCACAGGACTGCAGCCTCTAGATGACAGGGTGAGACAGGACCTGGATCCCAACCACCAGTTCCTCCAAGAACCACAGTAGCCTCCTCTGCCCTGGGGACAGGTTCACAGTGGAGAGAACAGAGGTCTCCAAGGCCTGGGCATGAAGCCTGGAATCCAGGAAGCATCAGGTTCTCAGATTCCCCACTGTGCTCACTGGTGAAAAAGCAGCGAACGCCTCCGAGTTGTCATGAGAATGACAGCAGAAAGTGCTTCTACAGGGTGGTACCATGCTTTTCCAGAGCAGATGAGTGTGTGTGTGTGTGTGTGTGAGTGCATGTGTATGTATGTGTGTATTCATGTACACGTGTGTGTGTGTGCATGTTTGTATGTGCATATAAGTGTATGTGTGTATGCATGTGAGTGATGTGTGTGAGTATGTCTGTGTGTTATGTGTACGTGTATGAGTGTGTGCATGTGTGTGCATGTACATATGCTTGTACATATGTGTGTGTGCATGCATGTACACGTGTATATGTGTGTGCATGTTTGTATATGCATGTAAGTGTATGTGTGTGTGTATGTGAGTGTATACGTGTATGAGTATGTCTGGGTTTTGTTGTTGTTGTTGTTGTTGTTGCTTTTGTTTTTTCGAGACAGGGTTTCTCTGTGTAGCCCTGGATGTCCTGTCCTGTAACTCACTCTATAGACCAGGCTGGCCTCAAACTCAGAAATCTGCCTGCCTCTGCCTCCCAAGTGGTGAGATTAAAGGCGTGCGCCACCACTGCCTGGCTATGTCTGCGTATTATGTGTGCATGTATGTGTGATTGCGCACATGTGTGAGTGTGTGCATGCACACACACACGTGCATGGACATATGTGCATGTGTGTACATATGTGTATGCATGTATGTGTGTGCAGTATTGCGCACATATGTGCATGCACATGTCTGCATGTATGTGAATGTGTATGTATGTGTATATGTGTGTACATGTTTGTGTGTGTATGTGAGTGTATGTGTGATTTGTGTGTGCATGTTTGTATGTGTAGGTGAGTGTATGTGTATATGTGTGTGAGTGTATGTGTGCTTGTGTGTGTCGATGTGTGTGGGCCCTGCAGTTGGTGATAGGATCTAAGTCACTCTTCCTCTTATTCTTTGAAGCAGGGTCTCTCAGTCACTGATATGCCAGTCTCCCTAGCTAGTTTGTTCTGGGGACCCCAACTCTGCCTCTTGGGGCTGGATGTACAGGGGCTGCCATGTACACTTGGCATTTATGAGAGCTCTGGGGATCTGAACTCTGGGCTTTACATTTGTACAGCAAGTGCTCTAACCACTGAACAATCTCCCAGACTTCCACCTTAGTTTCGGAGACAGGATCTCCCACTGAAGCTGGATCTCACTGATTAAGTTCGGCTGGCTGATCAGAAACCCCAGGGATTCTCCTGTCTCCTTAAAACAAGTATTTATTAGTTTTTACTTATGCACGTGTGTGCATGCTTGCATAAGTTTATTACACCAAATATGCAGGAGCCTGTGGAGGTCAGAGGATGTCGGATCTGTTGGAGCTGGAGTCGTGAGTCACCTGAAGTGCATGCTGGGAATGAAGGCCAGGCTCTGCAGGAGCAGGCAGCGCTGAGACATCTCTCCATCCCTATGCCTAATATTTTTTTAAAATGTGGGCTATGGGGAATTGAATTCAGGACCCCAAACATCTTACCACCGAGCCACTCCAAGGCATGCACACATACATGCACGCACACATGTACACACATTCATGCACGCACACATGTACACACATGCTCACGCACACAATGCACACACACACACACACACACACACACACACACACACACAGGAGGAGGAGCTGAACAGCCATGCAATGGCTAGCAAACAGCACTTGTGAAACCCACTTGGAGCCACGGAGAGGCGGTGCACACCTATAATCTCAGCTTTTAGAAGTGGAAGCAGGAGGATCACATCCTTGGAAGTTGGGGGCCAGCCTGGGCTCCATGAGGTATTGTATCAAAACAAAACAAAACAAAACAGAAACGAAAACAAACGCCGCCACCGGAAACAAGGAAACATTACTTGTTCCGTCCAGTCCGTCCACGCTCCTCCAGCTGGGCAGAGCAGACTCCTCCAGCAGACGCCGGGCACGGTCCTTGGGCTGCCTTGGTGCAGCCTCTGCTGAACAGGACTTCAGAGTGTCTTCAGTCGTGAAGGAGAATGCAGACTGGGACCTCTGTGGAAAGAGGGAGGTGTGAGCTTTAAGTACAGGCCCAGCTGAGGGTCTTCAGCTCAGGAGTGAACCTGGCCCAGCAAGCAGAGGATGCTTCACAGTGAGGTGTCTTCCTCAGCAAGGTTCAGGAGCTTAGCACGGGTGGGAGGTGTTTGTTTTGAACACTGGTAAGCTTAGGAGGAAAAGGACATTTCACTTAGCTATGGGAAGCTAACACAGGAGTCATGGTTCTGGGGCTGGAATTTCTCCACAGCCTGGGCCCATAATCTTACTGTGTGCTCACAGGCTCACAGCCTCAGGGTACATGACAGTTGAGGAGAAGGCTCGGTCAGAGAAGCCCTTGCTTAGTAAGCGTGAAAACCCATGTCAGACCCCCAGAGCCCACATAAAAGCCAGGTGTGGCCAAGTGAGGTGGTGTACGCCTTTTATTCTAGCACCGGGAGGCAGGGATACGCAAGCCCCTGGGGCTTGCTGGCCAGCAAGTCTAGCTCATGTGGTGAGCAGCAGGCTGGTAAGGGAATCTGTCTCAAAAACACAATGTGGACAGCTTCTGAGGCATGACACCCGAGACAGTCCTTTGCACACAACCTGCACACGCTCATGCATCTAAGCATGCACTCACATACATACACACACTCATATGCATGTGCACACGCACAAGTGTTTGGAACAGAACAGACAGCAAAACTCAGCAAGGTGTGCTGGGTGACAGCTGAAGTGGGTTGGGTTTGGGGAGGAGTGCCCTTCTCAGTGACCTTGGCCCCAGGGGAAAGGCTCCACACCCAGCAAGCTTGGGAGTTCTCAGCTCAGGTGGTCACAGCTTGCTGCTGGGAATATGGTACAAACTAACGTGGGCTTAGAGTCACAGGAAATTAATAATACTTCCTGGGAAGACATGGAGGGCCACGTAAGAAGATGGGTTTGAGAGTGGGATGGGGGAACGGAAAAAGACATCTATCCTGTGCAACAAGCTTCTCTTTATAGGGGAGTTAAACAGCCACACATCATGGTATGCACCCACACTTCGTCCCCAGGACACAGGAGCTGCCGCCTGTGTGGCTAGAATCAGGACTGGTTTTGATGATGTCACTCAACAACATGGGGCGTGGAGCAGGGGGGGGTGGGGAAGGTGGGGAAAGGGGGTCAAGGAGTCATCTGTGGAGTCCTCTATAGGAAGGAGGGGGCCCCAGTCATTGCAATGAGAACTTCTTCCAGCAGGTGGCACTGCAGCAATGTCTCTGGGGCCTTGTGTGCCTACCAGCGAGTGTTGGGGTTACTTCAGCTTTCTCACTACAGTGACTCATTCTTTCCCACCTGTGCCTCTGCTTTTTTTTCCTCAGTTTTTACCCATAGAAGCATCAGAGGGAGACGCAAGGGTGGGCCCAATTGGAGGAGCTTGGTTAGGGAGAGCTTGGAGGGCCTGAGCCCACAGCTCACTGATGTTCATGTTAGTGAGACCGGAAGATGAGAGACTTGAAGGAGCACCACCCCTTCACTCTGTAGGCAGTAGCTAACGAGGGGTCGAAGTCAGCTCCCCCTGCATGGGGACCTTGGGGAGTGTTAACTATTCAAAGGCTCTGTTTCCTCAATGCAAAGGTCTCAGCTCTGCACTGGTGTGAACAGAGCCTCTGTGCACCGGGCAAGGCTGCTCTTGCCTCGACAGTGCAAAGAGCAGAGTTTGATTCCCAGAACCCACATTTAAAAGCTGGACATAGCGGGTGACACTCATAATGCCAGCACTGGCAAGGTGGAAACAGAAGGGTCCCTGAGGGTTGACAGCTGGCTTGACTGAATTAGTGATTCCAGAGCAGAGGGAAACTCCATCCCAAAAAATCAAGATTGTCTGTGCTTGACACCTGAGGTTGACCTCTGGTCTCCACACACACACCTGCACACAGGTACACACACATTCACACCTATTCACAGGTACACACACCTGCTCACCTGCACACAGGTACACACAATGTACACCTATACACAGGTACACACACATTCACACCTGCACACAGGCATACACACCTGTACACAGGTACACACATATTCACACCAGTACACAGATACACAGACATGCACACCTGTCTATACACACACACACAGTCTGTGGACATCTTTATTTTTTCTAAATTGATCTCAGTGTAAAACTCCCCAGCAACCTGTCCTTTCTCTCAGCTTCCCGCTCTCCCCTGTACCCCGGCCTGCTTCTCTTGCACACTCCCAGCTCCCCTCAGGGACCCAGAGAGCACATTCACTGCAGATGGCATAATGCACCTCCCCTTTTCTGTGGGAGAATGACTCTGACCCACAGGTGTGCACGATCTGTGTGGGGCGGCAGTGCTGTGTGACTTACCCAGAGGGCGGCACGTGCTCTGTGCTGTCCTGGAGGGGCTGTGGTCCCCTCACTCCCGGCCTTCACACTGCCACTCTGGGGCTGTGGCCACTCTGGCTCCTCCTCCTCCTCATCCTCTGCTCGCAGCTCGGCCTTATCCTTCTGCTTCCTTATAATCTGGGGAGATGGGGGACAAGTTTTGGAGGGATCACCTTTGGAATGTTTCTCCAGCCACCTAGAAGCGTAGTTAGCACCCAGAACTTCAGCTCTACCTTGGGTTGGAACAGCACAGAGTCTCAGTGACCTACAGCTGCTGTCCCTGACAAATGCAGCCACCCTCTGCCCTCTCAGGGGACTGGCTCTGGGAATCAGCCTCCCTCTCTAAAGTGCTTGCTGAGTTTGCGCCCCAGAACCCCTGTAAAAATGCCGGGCACAATGGTTCATGGTTATAATTCTAGAGATGGGCAGGCGTAGACAGGAGGATCCCTGAAGTTCATTGGCCAGCTAACTTAGCCTAATCTGTAGGTCCCAGGTCCCAGTGAGAGGCCATATATCAAAAATCAAGATGGATGGCGTGTACTGGCTGGTTTTGTGTGTCAACTTGACACAGGCTGCAGTTATCACAGAGGAAGGAGCTTCAGTTGGGGAAGTGCCTCCATGAGATCCAGCTGTAAGGCATTTTCTCAATTAGTGATCAAGGGGAAGGGACCCTTGTGGGTGGTACCATCCCTGGGCTGGGATTCTTGGGTTTTATAAGAGAGCAAGCTGAGCAAGCCAGGGGAAGCAAGCCAGTAAGGAACATCCCTCCATGGCCTCTGCATCAGCTCCTGCTTCCTGACCTGCTTGAGTTCCAGTCCTGACTTCCTTTGTTGATGAACAGCTGTGTGGAAATGTAAGCTCAATAAACCCTTTCCTCCCCAACTTGCTTCCTGATTGTGATGTTTGTGCAGGAATAGGAACTCTGACTAAGACATGGAGTTTGAGGAATGATACCTGAGGTAGATTTAACATGGTGTGTTTGCTTAGAGGACCTATGCATCTCCCAGTCTGTGTCGGATCATCTTCAAATCACTTATGGTAACAGGCATTGGTACATGTTATTAAAATAGCTGCTGGGATTACTGCTTGGGGAATAATCCTGAGCAAAGTTATAACCATGGGCATAACCATGTGGGTACACGGATGGCGTACCAGAAGGATGATGCCCAAATGACAGGCGTAGGAAGGGACTCGGGCTTCGGGGACGGCGGAAGACCATAGTCACTAAGTGTGAGTGCTTTTGTGTCCGTGTGGACTCAGTCCACTGCTTGACCCAGAAGTTCAAGCTGTCCTTTGTGGAACCTTCTGGAAATCCTTTCCCCACATATGTTGGATCCATCCTTGGCTATGGAGGCCGGATCATGCAGCCTTTCTGATATCCACAGCTTCTTACCCCGTATCAGATCCATGCTGGGGACTACGGATGCCCTGTCCGTGCTATTCCTCTGGGTATTTCTGATTAATGCTCAGTGTCATTCTCCCCACTCGACAGCTGAGAACGCTGGTCCAGAGAGAGTCATGTGTGAACTAAAGCTGCATAGCACACAGGCCCTGGTGCCTCTGGATGGAGGCCTTGACTTGAGGGAGCATCTGGAAGCCTTGGGGAGTGGCAGATGCCCAGGTCCCTTTATGCCGTCAGTTGTGCTGGTACAGCCACGTGCATGAGTCGTCCTGTTGGAATAGATTCCTCAGGGCCCCTACCTTCTGCAGCTGAGACAGCTGAGGAAAAGGGCAAGCTGCCAAGACAGATTCTTCAGTGAGGATCTGTTTGCATGTGTGTTTATACATGTGTGGAGGCCAGAAGTCAACCTCGGTGTTTTCTTCAGTCTTTCTTTACTTTTTTTTTTAACACCGGGTCTCATATTGAGCCTGGATTGGCCGATTTTGGCCTAGGCTGGTATAGTGGCTATTCCTGGTCGTCAACTTGACTATATATGGAATGAACTACAGTCAAGAATTGAAAGGCTCGCCTGTGATCCTAATCTGGAGGCTGAGAGATACAAGTTTCTGACCTGGATCTTGGCATGGAGATCTTGAGGCATAGTGGCTACGAATCCCAGAAGTTTAAGACAGGGCAATCTCTGAGTTCAAGGTCATCTGGGATTAAAGGCGTGGTGGCACACACCTTTGACCTGGGCCACACCCTCTGCTAGAGACCTTCATAAGGACAATGGAAGAAGGAAACTAACTCTCTCTCTCTCTCTCTCTCTCTCTCTCTCTCTCTCTCCCTCACTCTCTCTCTCTCTCTCTCTCCCTCACTCTCTCTCTCACTCTCTCTCTCTCCCTCACTCTCTCTCTTCTTCACTTGCTCGCCTTGTGGCCCTGAGTCACAGCCAGATCCTTGGACTTCCATGCACAGCTGCTGCTGACCATCGCTGGGGAGTTGGACTACAGACTGTAAGTCATCCACAAAGTCCCTTACTATATAGAGACTGCCCATACGTTCTGCGACTCTAGAGAACCCCAACTAACACAGCTGGCCAGCAGGTGAACCCCAGGGACTCACGCGCACTCCCCTGGACAGAAGCCGCTCAGCCCGTACAGCAAACACTTTACCAAGCTGAGGGATGGGCTTTTAGAGCACAGAGTCCTGAGGAAAGGCCGCGAAGAAGGAAGGTGCCTACCGGGCCAATCAAGGCACCGACCGCCCCATTTCAGGGCGGGGTACAGCTGGCTTGCCTTCTGGCTTTTGGAATTGCTGGGGACGTTTGCAGACTAGATCCTCCTCCCTTCCGCCTGTACTACGTCCTCTCTTCTAACACCCTACACTGGGTTCAAGGGTACTTGGCCCTTGTATGTGTCATCTCTTGACCCATGATTGGATGAGACCTCTGGGTGTTCTCAGGACCGCGGAGTGTCCTTGCTGTGTGAGAGGGGCTTAGGCCACTGTGACTGAAAACGAAGGCTGAAGTTTTTCAAGACACCTTCCTGACAGCCCTTTGTCAGGTGCCTCTATGGGCCATCATGTTCATGGGACATATTCCCACCCCAGCCTTCGCCCTTGAGTCCTGCACCATGTCCACACCAGTGCACAAGAGGAGGGCAAGGGAAGCAGGCAGAATGGAGCCTGCCCCGTTCTATGCGCCCCCTCTCCCGAGCCCCAGAGGCTCTGGCCTGGTCTGAACCGTCCTACCCTCTGCAGGATGGTGCTGGCCAGCTCCTCAGCCAGCTCTTGCTTGTGGTCCCGCAGGTAGCTGGCCTCGTTCTGCTTGTCCTGTGGAAGGAAGAGAAGGAAGGGCCGTGTCACAGTGGTCCCGGCAACAGTAAAGAGGGGTCACACCCAGCCTTACTCACGGCTGCAGTGACACGACCCACGACTACTGGCACTCACTTTTGATAGTCAGGATGGTCCCACCTTGTTGCCTCCCACCACACAGAAGGAGGTCCTACCAGGCTGTCCCCATGGGATTCTGCTTTGGAAATGGCTTCTTCGATGGCCTCTTCTGCCACTCGTAGGGCCACAGCCAAGGTGTCCATCATGCTGTGTCCTAGGAAGGGACAGAACACAGGACAGGTCACAACTGCCCCACCCATTACATTTCTGCTTTCGACCCTTGGGGTCTGGCACATGCTCCAGCTGCTCAGGAGAGGACATGAGTCCTCTGTCCTTACCGACCCCACTACTGCCTCCCGCCATCTCTCACATCCTACGCTCTGTGGTTCTCCTAGACTTCTGTCTTCTCTTCTCTGCCTTCCCGTCTCCCACTGAGTATCTGAGATGGTTCCAGGGACTGTCAGACACTAGTGTTCTCTGTCCCTGTTCTTAGGCAGCATAGGTGCCGTCTTGTACACTCTACCACTGTGATGACACAGACAGAAATAGTTAAATGTCCCAGAGACACTGGGCTGCGGTCACGGCCTAAAGCAAACACTGAAGCCATAAACCGGCATCTGTAACAAGTCTGAGTAGAAAACATGTGGGACTCAGCAGGGAGTTCACAGTGGTAACCACCACTGTAATCAAGTGTGTTGCTGTGTGGGCACACTACACAGACTGATCTGTGACTCTCAGACTGGCTAGGTAACTAAACAAACAGCAGAGGGTCACTACTGGCATTCAGTACTGCTGAGAAAATCCTCCAGTGCAGTGAAGGCGAGCCCACGTGATCTTTTAAACTGGACTGCACGTGTACACACTGCTGCACTTTGCTTTTTATGCGGGGGAGGGAGACTAAGGTCGGAAAGCCACACGTGTGTACTTGCCGACGGAGCCTGCACCGGTAATGCTAGTGGACGTGTTATCCTCCGTGGGAATGGTCTCCTCTCCCTCCCTCATCTCTCCAGAATCCTGCTGTAATGGCTATGCTGGCTTTGAACTCATTATCCTCCTGCTGCGGCCCTGGAGTAGCTGGGGTCACAGAGCTGTACAGCGGCGCTCACTGAGTGCCTCAGAGTCCAGCTACATCAGCCACAGGATCACGGGTCTGGACGGGACCTGGATGGTGCCTGGGTCTCCTGTTCTCTAATTTTAATCTCCTGTTGCCATTTATAATCTAGCCTTGTGCGGTTAGCACATGCCAGTCTCCTGGGAGCTGCCAAGTTATCTGTGAAAGGAGACAACGTGTGAATGCAGTGACTCGTTCATTGGTCACTCACTACTCCAGCTCCCGGAGACACCGGTGTGCCAGAGTAGAGGATTTGGGAAATATAGTGAATTCTTGAAAAAAAATGCAGCTAAAGTCAAGGCAACTCAGGTAGAGGATGTATGTGTTACAAGGACTGGCTGACTGAACACATTTACTGTAAGCTTTAATAAGAAGAGCCCATGAGGAGAACATGTAAAGTGCAAGTTGTCACCGCAGGGAGGGCTCCCTGGAGATGGCCGTTTCTCTCCCAACTGGAAGCGCAGGTTCCTGGCCTGCTTATTGCCTTCCAATTCCAGAGCTCTCGCTGGTTCGTCACAGCACGGCCATGGTCACAGCCAGCTGATTCCAGCCTTCGAGCCATCCAACTAACTTCTCAGCAGCTGTCAGCCAAGCGACCTTACCTTCTGACTGCCTGTAGAATGTGGAGTCACTTCCTGAAATGCTCCCTCCTTCATTCTCCAGGTTTGGTTCAGACAATCCTCCTCCTACAGGACAGAGTAACACAGACATCTGATGAACATAGATGGGTGCAAGCCACGGGGCCGGCGGGCCAGCCACATGGACAAAGGCCGCCTGGCAAAAGGGTTGATGCCACAAGGGTCCAGTATTTGACCTGCTGTTTTTCTCTCTGTACAATGGGTTTTGGAGCAACTGTACCCCGACTTCCTTCCAGTATCTTCTGTTATGGCTTGAGTATATTTTCTTTCCAAACTCACGATGAACTTTAATCCTCAATGTGATGATTATGGAAGCAGGCTTTAATAAGAGGTGACGAGAGCAGAAGAACCCACCCCTAACTGGCGGATTAGTGTTACCCAGAAGTGTGGTCATTCAAGAGTGGGCTTGTTGGGAATGACCCTTCTTCCTCTTTTGAGGTTTCGTGTGTGACCTGCCTTCCTATTTTCTGCTCTGGATAACACATCAGAATGGTCCTTGCCAAGGGGCTGGGGAGATGGCTCAGTGATTAAGAAAGCTTTACTGCTCTTCCGGAGGACCCAAGCTCAGTTCCCAGGACCCACATCAGGAGGTTCCCAACCATCTCTAACTCCCAGAATCCACACCAGGAAATTCCCAACCATCTGCAAGTCCAGCTCCAAAGGATCTGATAGCTTCTTCTTGATTCTGTAGGCACCATGCTTGTGCATGTGCACATGCATACATGGGTGCACGCGCACGCACACATACACATTCATGGGAGAGGGAGACAGAAGAGGGAGGGAGGGAGAGGGAGGGAAAGAGGGAGAGAGAACAAGAGAGAGAACGAGACAGAGAGAGGCTTTTCCAGTCTCTCAAACTTTCAGTGGCCTGCTCTTGTGAATTCTAACATAGCAGCCCATGCTCAGTTTTTTGGAGGTAGTGTGAGGGAAGGGCAAAGCCATGAGGCAAGGACTGGAGACTGTGACAGAGTCTCTGGACCTGCACATTGCCTGCTGTGTCGCCTTCAGCAACTTACAACCCTCTCTAGCCCTTGGCCTCCTGACCAGAAAAACAGGCACATAGATAGCACTTGTGTGCTCTGTGAGTGGCATCTCTTTATCTTTAGATGGGGTGTGGCAGCTACCCAAACAGTGGCCCTGCACTAATGGTTTAACTGTCCCCTTTCTCTGCTGCAGAGGTGTCCCCGAGATGCAATCCGAGAGAGAAGAAAGCTAAGCCACCATGTCTGATCTCACACGGCTGCTGCTTTACTCAGCCAGGCACCTTCCTGTGACGCTTGCGGGTGAAGTTTGCCCTCTGGGCTTTCCAGGAGGACACTGACATTCTTGTCACCTTTGCTAGGACACTGGGTTCCAAGTCTGGGAAATAGAATTCCAACTATGAGTTAAGTGGGTACATGCACTCTCGGGATATAGATCCGGTCTCTCATCTCCACATGGAAACAACTTTTCAATGGTTTGTCATCATGGAGTGATAGTTAAGAGTTGTTTTAGGGGCTGGGCAGATTGCTTAGTGGTCAGAGCACTGCTGCAGAAGCGTGAGGACCTGAGTTCAAATCCCCAGGACCAGTGTAAAAAGCTTAGGTGTGGCTTCACATAAGCTTACAACTCCAGCGCCATGGCCAGTGGAGGCAGGAGGAGACTCTGTATCGAGGGGATAAGAGACTACCATGCTTTCCTCTGGTCTTCACATACATGTGCATAGATGTGTGCACATCGTTGTGTGCATGAACACACAGGGACGATTTATACTACAAAAACCCATCATTAAAACACCTAAACTTTGCTGAAATAGTTTGGCTTTCCAAGCCCTCAATGAGTCTAATCCAGTATGAATGTTCACGGTCCATGTGCTGGGGCTGGAGAGATACTGTGTATAAAGTGCTTGCTACTCAGCTCGAGGACCTGAGTTCCATAAAATGCCGAGCATGGTTGTGTGGGCCTTTAACCCCAGCACCGGAGGTTGGGGGAGACAATGGAGGGGCAGAGACAGGTGGGTCCCTGGGTCTCTCTCGCCAGCTGTCCTAGTCTATTTGGTGAGTTCCAGGCCCGTGAAAGGCCCTGTCTCAAAAACAAGGTAGACAACTCTTCCCCTGGAAGCTCACTCCAGGCCTTCCCATCCAAGTGTACACACACACACACACACACACACACACACACACACCCATGCACACCCATGCACACATGCATTCACACACATCAAAACAAACCCTGAGTTAAAACCCGCCACTCCTCACCACCTGCCTTCTTTCCAGAACCTACTAATTAAACAAGTTTCTCTGTCTCTATGAAGAGAGTGCTCCCCAGAGAAGAGGACCCGAAGCCAGGCCTTCTTTCTCCTCTTACCCCAGCCACCAACCCCTCCTCCTAGAGCAGTGGGCACTCTGGTACCTAGGATGTCAAAGCAGGCACCGCTCTCCAGTCGGTGTTTTCTGTACAGGTTCTTCAGGACCTTGGCGCTGCCGAAGCGCTTGAAGCGGCTCTTCACATTGTTGTAGAACCACTCCAGAGACTGCGTCCTCAGAAGCCTGTCAGACAAGGAAAAGTTAGACTGTAGAGTGTCGACATCCCTTGGCAGCATCCCCCACAAGGAGGTAGTACTTGTGCCTCAGCCTCCAGAGAGTTTGGATGTTTTGGGGGTCCTTCTGTCTCCATGTATGCGGAGCCAAGCTGGCCCGCCCTGGGATAGAGACCTGTGGGGAGCCAAGCCCCGAGAGGTGAATCGGGTTATCAGCCGCCAGCTGGCCAGAGATGCACAGGGGCCCCTGGGTGAGAAGCAGGACCCATCTGAATCTACCCAGTGAGCCAGCACATGCTTGCTATTTTAAGCCACTAAATTCTCTGTAGTTTATTAATGCAGAAAAGCTAACTCACAGAAACATCTGTTTAGCAGTAGGCTTTATAGTTGATACTCTTACTGTATTATCAGCACTTTTAATCCAGCTTGGAGAAATAAAAAGAAGCAATGAGCCGGCAAAAGGCTCCAGTGTCTTTTCAATCGGCGTGAAGCACCACGGGAAGGCTATCCCCCAATGAACAAGGCAGTCATGGTCAGTGCAGACAGTGGCAGTTCCCTTCATGTTTGGTGAGAACTGACTCTAAAGACCTTCCATTTGAGGAACAGCTTTCTGTAACGTTTCTTACTGTGAATGTAAAAATACACACTCCCTTTGGAAAATTCAGAAAAAGAATCTAAAGATTTCTAAAGAAAAAGGAAAGAAAAATCCAAATTCAACCAAAGAACAAACAACCCTGAGGCCTGAGTGTGGACAGCACCCTGGGCTAGTGCCTTGAAGTCTGATCCACAGAAGCTCCCGCAGAGTTCTTATTGCAAGTTAGGCCTTTTGCTTGGTTCAGAGATGAAGGAACAGGAAGTCAACACGAAGCAAAGAATCAGAAGAAAACCGTAAAATAACTATAATCTTCCCTGTTAAAAATCCACCACTTAGCAGCACACCACAAACACGAAGCCCTTCAGTGAGCTAGCTGTGTGAGTGCTTTTCTAATTTCTGCTCACACGGCCTGACTCTGCTGGCAAACATCGTGCCTTTTCATTCCAAGACAGACTAGAATCCTAATTCAAGCTCAAGAACTGCGTTGAAAGAATCAGGATCTCACTCTAACCTCACCCAGGAATGCCAGACTGACCTGGGTTGACTGGATTTAAACAGCACAGCTGTGAGGAGGCAGGAGCTGCCTGCAAAGAAGTCTGCTCAGGCCGCAGCTGCTGGTGACGAGGTCAGGCGTCCCCAGGTCTTCAACTCCAGCAAGGCAGAGCACCTTGCAAAAGAAGTCCCATGGACTTCCCAGCTCTGCCACTGGTCTTGGGGCCAGCGGCATGAGCGCCACCTAGGGGTCTGGTAGGAAAGCGTAGTCTGTAAAACAGACTTGGCTCAAATCCTGCTCTGCTGATCTCACTGCTTCCCAGGTAACCAACAACATGAGCGCCACCTGGAGGCCTGGTGTGGAAGCACAACCTCAGCAGCCCACTATCTTCTCAGCCTTGCTGGGTTAAATTTGCGTTTAAGCAAAATTCTCCATAAAACCAGGCAGTGGTGGCGCACGCCTTTAACCCCAGCACTTGGGAGGCACAGGCAGGTGGATTTCTGAGTTCCAGGCCAGCCTGGTCTACAGAGTGAGTTCCAGGATAGCCAGGGCTACACAGAGAAACCCTGTCTCGAAAGATACAAAACAAAACAAAACAAAACAAAAATTCTCCATAGGACATCAAAGCGTGGTGACCAAGGACCTAGCAACATTTACTGTGTATTTTTAAAAGTAGAGTGATAACCTTGTTTTAAACTTTGACCATAAGAGATAGAGCCAGTTAACTCACCTCATCCCTTTTTCTAAGGAAAATGAACCAGACTGGGCAACACACAGCTATAAAGATTAACATAATAATTGAAACCAAACTCTCAAATGCAGGTCCAATAGTTATAAGAAAATGGTACCAAGTCTTTACAATCAGCCAGGTTCTCCAAATGACCCACGATGGTGGCGTTCTACTGACATTACTTCTTGAATAAAATTAAAGAATGCTGTGCTTAAGACCCACATCCAAACTCAAGTTGTGTCCACGACACACAGCTAAGAACGCAGAAACAAGCTGAACTGAATGGTGAGTAAAGTCTACAGGCCTGGGAGGTACTTACCGCTGGGAGAGCAAGGACACATTTCCAGGAATTGCTCTGCACTGATAAAGAAGTGTGTCTGTCCCCCTAGGATGTGACTAGCATTAGGCTGCATTTTGTCATTTTTTTTTCCAGTGTGACTGAGCGCTCTCTACTGACTTACTTAACAGAGAATTCAGTGACTATGGGGCCAGCTTTTATGAGGTACATATCTGGTCTAATGTGATGTTGAACCAACTATAGACTTTGGATATATATGGTAAGAACCAGAAAATGGTAAGGTTTTCTTCTTCTAAAAAATTAGAGGGGAAGATGGAAAAAAAAAAAAAAACCAAAAACAAAACCATCCAAGTTGCATTCTCCTATAGAGACACTGGTAAGAGGCAGTTAGAAGGCATTTGACTGTTCACTGAAGCCCCAAGCCCAGAATCGTCATCTGCTTGGGATGCTGGTGTGCAGCCCCAAGTTTCCCTCTAAGCCACCATCCCTGTCTTCTGCCAGCAGAGGTCTAAGGAGCCCAGAACTCCCTGGGGCTGGGCCTGTCACCTGCCGGTATCAACTCACACAATCACTGCTCAGTACTGAAGAGAAGCTCCAGACACAGACACACCCACTCAACCCTGTTCTAGACCAATTCCCTGGATTTGGTGTCCTGCAAGAAACTCTAACGTTAATGACACGATTCCCAAAACCTAAACAGCAACAAAAGTCTTCTCTCGAGCCCAGTCACAGTCACCGTTCTACCGCTGTGAGGAGCCACTCTGAGCAAGGCAACTTAGAGAAGAAAGCATTTCATTTCTGTCTTTGCCTGGAGTTTTAGAGAGTTAGTCCATGATCAGTATGGTGGGGAACAGACAGAGCGGTAGCTGAGAGCTTTACATCCTGATCGACAGGCAACAGGCATAGACAGACAGACAGACAGACAGACACTGGGTCTGGCAAGGGCTTTTGAAACCTCAAATCCCACCGCCAGTGACACACCCACATCATCAAGTCCACGCCCGCTCCACACTTCCTAATCCTTCTCAAACAGTGCATCAACGGGGGGGGGGGGGGGGGGGGACTAAGCAGTATATGAGCTTATGTGGGTCATTTTTATTCAAACCAATACAAGCCCTTACAAGGAAAGAAATCAGTTCTCGTCAGGGTTTATAATGACATGATGCTGGGGTATGACCTCCCGCAGAACTCCATCCTAGGTGACTTTTCAGAACTTGTTACTTATCAGCATCCAACTTATTGTATCCAAAGAGCCTCTGGCTCTTCTAAAGGCTGTCCATATAGTCATTAAGTAAATTCTAAAAACAGTCTGGATGGAAACAACACTGAAGTCTTACATTGTCTTTTTAACTTTTTTCTGAAACAATGTCTTACTATGTAGCCCAGGTGACCTTGAACTTGAGAAGCTCAAGAACTCCTGCTTCCATCTCCTGAGTGCTGGGATTACAAGCATACAGGTCACATCAGGCTTCTTACATTTCATTCTAACTAAGGGTTACCCTTCTTGATTAATGTGTTTCTTGGCATTTGAGAGTTCTGAAAGGCAATCCGCCTTCCTACCCCAAGGCTGGCTAAGCAAGGCTTGAGAGCGTGACTTTGAACACTTCCAGGTGAGAGGGACTGCACTTGCAGGGTTAGTGAGCTAGAAAGAGATCAGCAGCTTCTGAAGAGCCCAGGGGTTGATTCAGAGCCTGTCAGTTGAGTGTACCTGTCACTCGAGTGTTTGTGAAGGAAGATTCCTACAGTCTGACGACAGAAATGCTCTGAGAGACCAAGTCAAAGCAATCTATTCCGAGAAGTCGAAGAGATGCAGAGACTCAAAATGGCAAAGTACAGCTAGCATGCAGGGACCCCTGAGTATGTCACTGTGAATCTCTGGACACATGCGGCTAGGAGGCTTGAAGTGTCATGCTCAGTTGACAGGTGACGATGGCTATTAACGTGGCCCAGCTTGCTAAGGTGAAGAAGTGGGAGCTCACAAAGAGCAACAAGGGATGGAAAGTCAAGGCTAGAAGCAAGGACACCTGAGACTGACACACGGACTGAGGTTATAGCCAAAGCCCAAGGAAAGCAAACTTCTCCAGCCGTGTGATACTAGTCCTGACAAAAGTCACTGCAGGAAGGAAGGGCTGATTTGGGCTCAGGGTGCAAGGGTACAGAGCTTGAAGGCAGGGGAGGCGTGGCCACAGGAGTTAGAGGCAGCTGGAAACCTTGTATCCACTGTCGGGAGGAAGAGAGAGCTCAGTGCAGGACCATGATGGCGGGGGAGGCGTGGCCATGGGAGTTATAGGCAGCTGGACACTTTGTATCCACAGTCAAGAAGCCGGATAGGGTCGGGGTGGGGGTGGGGTAGGAGACCAGGAAATGGGACATTTGAAGTGTAAATAAAGAATATACCTAATTAAAAAAAAAGAAGCAGAGAGAGATCTGTGCAGGACCTGTTTCCTGTTTCCTTCTCACTCAGTCCAGGACCCCAGGCCCCTGAAGGTGACGTAGCCCAAGTGGTGAGTGCTGCCACATCCAGCTCCCAGGTCCCCTGGGCTCCACAGCCCACACCTGCATGGGCCTGATGCATCCTGAACTTCCCGAGTGTCAGACAATCATGTAAGTGGTGCGAGATTAGCTTTTTAAGTTAAAAACAGCCCCAGGAAATGTCCTTTATTCTTCTCTATTCCCAGAAGGCACTCTAAGCACCCATGGTAACTGTATGAGGGGAGGCAGAGGCAGGTTATGTGCCCCGTGGTGGGGCTCCAGAGCCTGGGACCTCAGCCCCCGTGCTGACTCGTCTGTGTGTGGAATTGAAAAGAGAAGAACAGTTAGACAGGCAGAGGTGAGCGGCTCGTCCGAAGCTGAAGAAGATAAAACACAACACCTGGCCAAGGAGGCAGCTGGCACAGCAGCCGCCCTCAGAGGGCACAGGCAGACGCTTCTAAGCCTGACCACCTGGGTTCAGTCTCTAGAACCTTCATGCTAGAGGGGCAAAAGACTGATACATATCTCTGCCCTCACGTGTGCACCGGCGATGAGTGCTGGGCTCATATGTACCCCTTGTATACCCATAAAATATGACGTGATTTCAAAAAGCAACAAATGCACCCTGGGGTGTACCCTGTAAGCAGCAGGATAGCATTTAGCCAGTTATGTGCCTTGGGATAGTGAGTTATGTGCCTTGAGACAGCCAGTTATATGCCTTGTGATAGGCCACTTTTCAGAGTCCGTCAGCTATGAGAAAGTGGGAGAGACACTGATACTACAAAGCAACCATAGCTCAATGATAAAATGCAAAACGCAGATCAATGGGTTAAACAGAGAACCCAGAACTAGATCTACATGTTCCCTATAACCAACCATCTCTAACGAAGGCATCAGACACAGGCAAAGAAAGGCCAGAGTTGGGCATCCTTATACCTAAGACTGGAACGAAGCCCTCGCCTCTCAGCCCATGGTACACCATCAAACACCTAAGGGTGCAACCTGAAACCGTAACATACTAAAAACAGAAGAGCTGTTCCAAGACAGCGGAACAAAGGCAATAAGGTTTTCAATTAGATTCACAAAACACACACACAATAAAGGCAGAAATAGACCCACGGGGTTAAACCCCGAGACACCGCTGCTCAGCAGAGGTAACAGTCAAGGGGAGATTCCTTGGCCCAAGCCAAACACAGGAAGACAAACACTGCAGGCTCCCGCTCATGTGGAAACAAAATTTGGTATCATGGGTGCAGAGAGAGCAGAGGTGACTGGAGGCTGAGAGAGCTGGGTTGGGGTGGGGAGGTAGACAGCTTGCAGAACAGGTCTGGTTCTTCTGGAGTAGCAATCTCTGACCACCTATGGCTCAGTCAGTGGCTGTACGTCATCTGTGTCCTTTATAAAGAACCAGAGATGACTTAAAGGGTCCTAACACAAAAGAAGAGTAAACGTTTAAGGAGACAGGAAGCTGAAGACCCCAGGGTGGTTATCACATATTGGATATTAAATCAGAACTCTGATTCTATACATAAATGTATCATTATGAAAATTAAAAGAGAAGAAGAGGGGTCCAAGATTGACCCCTGTTAGTTAGTCTCTCATCTCTACCTGTGTACTGTGGTGTGGGTGTGCCTGCACACATGTGTGCACATGTGTATACAAGACACACACATACACATACACATACAAATAATAATAAGGTATTTTTAAAAGGGAGCAGGAAGCAAAGTCTCAACAAGCCAATTTGTAAGAAAACTGGCGCTGGAGCTGAAGAGATGGCCCGGCGCCACCTGCTGGTACAGACAGATGTTGCAGAAGATCAGAGGTGAGTTCCCAGCATCTATGGCTGTCTGGTTCACACCCACCAGTGACTCCAGCTCCGGGGATCTGGTGCCCTCTTCCAGCCTCAGAAACATGCGTGCTTATGTGCACCACCCCAATCCCATACATACACATACTTATAAAAGTAAAATCTTTGAAGGATGCCCAGGCCCCATGTTTTTGTTATTGCAATCATTTTCTGGTTACTCTTAAAAACTTGCAGAAACCCGCGGGGCTGGTGTCTAACGACAGGGGAGCCTTGGAGGAATCTGAGTTTTGACTTGTCAGGCAAATCTCCGACACACCGCATCTGTTTTGAGACAAAAACGCACGTGCCCAGGACCTCTCCTTTCTAGGACTTACCTGGTTGCTGTCACCTGGCTTGGGCACATCAGAACATCCTCTTTGAAGCCTCTCCCTCTCCCCCTCTCCCTCTCCCTCTCCCCTGCCCCCCACCAGGCTGTTCTTAGGCTCCCAAGTGGCCCTGTGTGGACTTGAGACACCGGCCCATCTTGGCCTTGGCCATTTTCCTGTGTCACACTCTGTGCGGCTCTCGGCTCCGCCCTCAGACTGACCTCCTTCACTATGGCCCACAGAGTTTGATTTAATTAAACCTGTCAGCTGTCAATCCTCCGTGGCTCTGGGAGGAGGGTGCAGGCCATCCTCTCTTCTGTTCCTCTGCTTATAAAGCAGACTGGCATCCACTCTTCCTTTGCCAGAAGTAACTGGATTTAGCCCCGTGGATCTGGAGACCGGCTGCTCTTGGTTTAACTGCAGCAGATTTGTCCTCTTGAGCTGGGGTGGCTCATCTGGGAGCGCGTGCATGCGTGCAGCCTCCCACTAATGAGGATAATCCGCAGAGGTCGCCGGCGCAAGCAGCCCGAGCACACACTCTACCTCCCCGTGGCCTTGACGACGTAGACTTCCCTTCCTACGCCTCACACCTTTATCTTCAGAATACAAATGATCACGTCTTCCTCCATCTCCAGGGACACGGGGAGGGGGCGGGGGTGGTGGTGGTGGTGAAGGAGGGGAGCTGCGCTGTCAAGGGTTCCCTGTGGTTTAGGGACCCAGAGGGGGAGGAGCAGCACTGGTTCCCTGTGGTCCCAAGATACTAATGTGTCCCTGGTTTGCCTTGAGAGAATGTACAGATTTTTATTGAGTGTGAGTACTTCCTTTCTCCTGCTTCCTTCACCCAAACTTAACTAGCACAACTAACTGTAAGCTACAACCGTAAGCTACCGAATGAGGCATTTCTATCATCTATCAGGAAGGCTGCCGGAGGAAGCTGGCTGACGGGTGGTTCTTATTAGCACTCTCACTGCATCCGTGCAGTCGAGGGAGCAGGAGGCTGCTGGGAAAGCCAGTGGTTACGGCTATCGGGCTACCGTGAGGGCCTCGCTGTGCACGCACAGTAAGCTGCTCAGGTGGTTGGTGCTGGGATTGTGGTGAGCTCATACCTGACACTTTCTCATTGTCTGTCACCTGCCTGCCCCCAAGTGAGGTCCTTTTAGTCCAAAGAAAGAACAAGGGCTATTGTTGGCCACTGGTAGAGCCCATCCCTCTTTTTGTCTTGTAATTTTAATAAGTAAATAAGGTGTGTGTGTGTGTGTGTGTGTGTGTGTACAGGGCAGGGGTCAGTTCTAGTTGTCTTCATCACTTGCTCCCACATCATTTTTGACACAGGGTCTCATTGAACCTGGAGCTCACCTTTAAGCTGGAGTGGCTGGCTAGCAAGACCTGGGGATCTGCAAGACCTGGGGATCTGCAAGACCTGGGGATCTGCCTTCCCAGAGCTGGGATTACAGGTACATGCACCACACCCAGCTTTTTATGTGGGTGCTGGGGCTCTCAAACTCATCATCACGCTTGAGCGACAGGTCTTTGTAGATTTAGCCATCCCTCCAACCCCCTGAAGAAGTAAATAACACATCATAGGCATTGAGATTTAAGTCTTCCACTCATTCACGGCTACCATCCCTCCAATTTCCATCTGGGCTACTGTGATGGTTTGGGTGAAAATGGCCCCCACAGGCTCATGTATTTGAATGTTTTGTTCCCAGTTAGTGGAACTGTCCAAGGCCTGGTTAGAGGCGAGTCACTGGGGGTGGGCTTCGAGGTTTCAAACGCCCAGAGACTTGCTCTCCACCTCTCTGATAAGACCTTAGCGTTCACTGAGCGCCATGCCTGCCCACCCGCTACCATGTTTCTCGCCTTGAGGATTATGGACTAACCACCGAGACTGTAAGCCAGCCCCCAATTAAACACTTCCTTTCAGAAGTCGACTTGGTCACGGTGACTCTTCACAGCAACAGAACAGTAACGAAGACTGAGCAATGCGATCGGTTCCTTTGTGTACACATGAGACACTGGCCATGCAGAAGTGACCATGCTGCACTGCAGGGCTTTTAGGAACCCATCCTAGACACCACCACAGCAAGTGTGCTCCTCGCTCCTTTGTAGGGGGTTCATAAATGCATCACCTGATGGCCCTTCTACAACTCATTTATCCCATGCCTTATTTACTTACTGGTAGCTAGATTGTTCTAATTGCTATTACATCAATGCTTCAAGAACGACTTCTTACTCCACTCACTGGATGTAAGTGAATGGATCTGCAGGATAAATTCCTAGGCACAGACACATGGTCTGAAAGGTTTACCCACCATTTACAGGTGGTAGGGGATTTCATTCATGTGTGCTATCCCCCATGTATGGCTCATGTGTGTTAGTTATTCCCATATATGGCTCATGTGTGCCATCTCCATGTATGACTCATTTGTTAGTTATCCCCATGTATGAATCATGTGTGTTATTCCCATGTATGGCCCATGTGTGTTAGTTATCCCCATGTATGGCCCATGTGTGTTAGTTATCCCCACATACGGCCCATGTGTGCTATCCCTATTTGTGGCTCATGTGTGTTAGTTATTCCCATATATGGCTCATGTGTGCTATCCCCATGTATGACTCATGTGTGCTATCCCCATGTATGACTCATGTGTGCTATCCCCATGTATGGCCCATGTGTATTAGTTACTCTCTGATGCACACCATTTCACCTTTCCATCTTTGCTAATCTTTGAACATTGGTACAGCAATGCAACTTTAGTTTATGTTTATCATAAAGGAGGCAAAGGCCATTAATTCTCTTGAAGAGATATTTGGGAGGCTGGAGAGATGGCTCCTCTGTTAGAAGTTCTTGCTATCTTTCAAGGAGCCAGGAGCTTGGTTCCTAGAACCCACATCAGGTACATCACAATTGCCTGTAACTTCAGCTCCAGGAAATCTGGCACTGAAGAGTTTCCTTTCACCTCCACAGATACTAAACATACATATCACACACCCACATACACCCCCACACACACCACACACACCATACACACACACACGTTCAGGCAAACATCCATATACATAAAAGTCTTTTTTAAAAGGACAAAATGTAATGATATATATACATGAAAATGCCAGAAACTTGTTGCTTTGTATGAAATAATCATTAAAATAAAAAATGAAATAAAATGGTATGCAGAAAACCTGGGGATTCTGCACTTAGCGTCAGGACCTGAGGAACCTGTCACAGGCCGTGGTTGCACAAGGAACAAAACATTCCAGTGTGGCTGATCTCACATCTGGAACACATGTGTCTTAGCAGTTGCTGCTCAAGAACATGCGTAGGGTTAGGTGCAGGTCCGCGGTGGGGCAAGCACAGGCAGCTATTGATAGATGCTCGGCACCCATTTGCTGCATCAGCAGAGGAAAGGCCCAGTACCTGACCCACCCCTGTGTTCACTGACGTGGAGACAGTAGTTCAAACGGTATTTCATAGTTCACTTCCCAACCTATTCACAGATACAGAGCATACGAACTGAAAACCCATGCACAAGATAGGTCAAAATGACCCGTTTTGACAGAAAGACACCTACAGTAGCCTCTGATAAAGGATTATAGTAAATAACTGATTGTATCAAATTGTGAAAATTAATTGTTAAGGTTACCAGAACCAGCAATGTTCTTTCTACCAAACTCTTGGGCCCAGATGAGACCTGAATATCTTGAAAAAGAAACAAATGGCAGGAGGTAGGTGGTAGAGACCCCAAATCTCTCCTCTCTGTGCCCCTGGCTAGAAAGGCCCAAAGAAAGACAGTAACCCAGGCATCCTTTTTTTGAGACAGGATTCAGGGCTCTTTGCAGAGGGCAATCCGGAGTGAGGGACTGGCACACAGCATCTCCAGTTTCTATTACTGGCTTCGGGAGGGAGGTGTTGCAGAGCTGTGAAATCTCAGACAAGCCAGCAGGGAAAGCCCACCAACACACAGGAGAGCGAGCCACTGAGGCTCACTTAAAGCCTCCGGGTTTGACTGAGCTTTGTGGAGAAAATTCACAGGGGTTTTTACACTTATTTTATTTTTCCACCTTTCTCGCTTTGCAAATTTGAGATGCATAGGTTTGGAACTGACAAGACTTACACGTCAACCACAAACTCAGATTAGATGGCAGGAGGAAGGTAAGTCTGGAAGAGAGCTTTGGAGAGTCTTTTCTGCATACACCTCCCAGGCAAAGAGACGCTCAAGTGTGACCAGCTTTGACTCAAACAAGCACTAATATATGGGAACCAAGTGACAGACACAGCCCCACCCCTCGGTATCTCTGGGACCACACAAGTCACTCTGCTTCTGAGCACTTTGGCATCTTTGTGTCTAAAATGGTTACCAGCCAACATCTGCCTGGAGTTCTACAAACTTTTGTGACTTTAATTATTTAATTTTTAGTTATTAAATGTTTGTTTTTATTTATGCACCTGTGGGTGCAGTGCCTATGAAGGCCAGAAGACGACACCAGTTTTCCTGGAACCGGAGTTAGAGGTAGTGGTGGTGGTGGCAGTGGGAAGCTTGACATGGGTGCAGGAAACTGAGCTAAGATCCTCTGTGAGAGCACAGCACGCACACTCACATGTCTACAGAAAGATCTGAAAGATCACAATCCCGTAGACTGTACTGCGTTAGGCAAATGATCTGCAAAATATAAAGAATCCAGAACGCGCGTGTCACGTTAGAAATGGGTTCTCTCACACATGCAGGGAGTAAAGAAAAACTGAAAAGAGACGCACATGCCTCCTCAACTGGATGCAACCCCAAGGGCTGTGACAAAAAAGGGAAAGGACATAAAGTTCTTTCCATAAAGTGTGAAGACAGTGTATTGTATGCTCAAGTGTAAATCTCAGAATAGGCCACTGCTAATGATCTACTTGAAGAATGAACAGTAACCCTGAAAGGAGCTGGTCATTTATGCTGTAAATCAGGCCTGCCCTCTAGGGTGATGGCCTGGGCCAGACGAAGGACCAGGGTTTCTAACCCGCTTGGGATGAATTCCCCCAAGTTCCTGAATCACTGTCTACCCTTGTTACCCCGGGCATCAGAGGAGGAATTCAAATGCTCTGCTGGCATCCAGGTGGAGTACAGAGCCAGGGCCCACTGTCCAGGCGTCTGCAGATGAGGCTCACAGAGACCCTCGAGGGTCTTGCTTCCAAACGCTTACCTCTGGAGTGAACGTGGTCATGGACATGCATGTAAGGGGCGCATGGTGGTGGGGGTGGGGTTACTTCTTATTTGCCTTTGGCATTCTCTATGAAGCAGGACTTGAGACTTTGAAGAGAAAGATCAACTCCATCTGCACATAACCAAAAATATCTCCCAAGAGAAGCTCTGAGTTAACTGTTTGGAAAGATAACTGTCTGTCTGCCATCAGACTTAAGGCACTGAGCAGGGCTGAACCAGCTCCTGTCCTTCCTAAGGGGCCTGAGCTCACAGCACCAGGCTTGCACAACAGGCGCTTTGAGCCACCTTACTAGCTTGCCAGCCCCCTCTGAACTCTTTAGAAAACAAGTTCTCAGAAGGAGACCACACGTAGAGATCCGGGCTCTTCTGCTTTGGAGTGGTGAGGCTTGGACCAGGCACCCCACCTCTCCCCCATTTTCCTCATCTGTAAAAGGGGTAACACATCTGCTCACTTGGAGCAGTACTCAGCTGAGCTAGCTCTCAATAACATTACAGGAAATTCAGAGAACTCATTTCTCTGCTTCTCCCAGGGTGGCTGAGGGTTTCATTTACAAAGTCAGCAATTCCAGGTCTGGGTCTGAAAGAAGCTGAGAGCCTCCATGGCAACAGATGAGCTCCCCCTCCCCCCGGCTCTTGGCGGGTCTACAGATGCTATAAATGAGCTGATCTAGAGGGTAGGAAGTGGGAGGCAGGTGGGTGGGGTGTTTTCTCCATCCAAACGGTAAACAGGGGCTTCGCCAAACTGTAGGAGTTCTGCCAACCACAGCTCAGAATGCCCAGATTTTCCCCTATAGCTGTCATTTTAACTGGCAAAGAAAGGTTCATCTTTTCAAACTGTGGCTGCCTCTGTGCAGTGCCACACTCTTGCTGGACTTGAGCTCTGCAGAATGGAGGCAGAGGAAGGTGGTGTGGTGGAGCCTCATGTCCCTAGCTATCCTCCAAAAAGCTCACCTGGGGCTGGTCTGGCGTCCCTCGAAGCAGAGCTCAGCTCCAGACCATGGAGCAGTTCTGAACTGTGCTGGCCACTTTCCCATCCAGAGCTTTCAGAGGCCTTTACAGTAATCTGCATTTCTTCTATCATTTAGATGAAGGCTTTCAAAGGTGTGGGCCCAAAGTCACTTGAGAATCTTCCTAGCTCCTAGGGACCCACAGCCAGAGCCCCAAGGACTGGCCCAGAGCCCTCTGACACCACTGGCTCCCTAAGGAAGCCCTATGAGTCAGGGACTCTGCACAGGGTCATAGTAAGACAGATAGACAGGAAGGAAGGAAGGAAGGAAGGGAGGGAGGGAGGGAGGAAGGAAGGAAGAAAGGAAGGAAGGAAGGAAGGAAGGAAGGAAGGAAGGAAGGAAGGAAGGAAAAACACCCCCAAATATGCTGAATTTCCTTGATGAAAATTTTGAGTGTCTTGTTTTTTAACACTCAGAAATAACATACAACGCACTCATTAATGCGCTCTTCAGACACGCCAAGGTCCAAAACAAAATGGAGTAAGATGCCTGCCTGTTTGATGTCCCTCAGTGCACACAGTGAAGGTGTGACTGCTCTCAAAGTTTTCAAGTTCAAATAGATTGGTGGGGTTCTCACATATTCACAAGTACCACAGGGCCTGTCTGTACTTTTAGAGAAGAAAACAGGAATCTATAGACAATTATTTTGAGTAATGCAAGGCAATTCTTCACACATAAGCTTTCTCCAAGGCCGTTACACAGCAGCTGCACCTGGCAAAGAGCCTCTTCCTTCGGCACTAATATGCCTGTAACTCCGGCTAGGCCTGAGCCAAGCAAGGCAAGGCAAACGTGGCTCTGGCAGGCCTTGCCCCCTCCAACCCCCCCCCCACAACCCCTCCCCCCTCCCCCCCCAACCTCCCGCAGTTAAACTGTTACATTATGTTGCTGAAGGGAGCCACCAATCAAAGTATTGAGGACCAGGGACCAAAAGCTCCTTTGGCTCTCCCAATTAACCTGCCCAATCAAAACAAACCTACACATCCTAATTGGGCGGGGCTCCCCTTTCTCTTTATAAACTGCCATTTGCCTACAGGCTACATCTGTCTCCTCTCTACCTAGAGACAGGCTTTTGTCCCTCTGAGGCAAATACCCCTTCCCTCCTCTCCCTTGCTCCTTTTCTATTCTCCTTCTCCTCTATCTTCTGTCTTGTCTCTTATTCCCTGCCCTCTGTCTCTATGGGGCAAATAAATCTCCTTTGTGCTGGAAAACTTGGTCTTGGCGTGCCCTGTGCAGATTCCTTCCCTTACAAACTCCTAAGGACCTAAGGCCTTTTTCTGGACACCGCAGGCACCAAATTTATATGTATATCCCTTTAGCCTCCCACACATAACATACACATAACTTGAAAAAAAAAAACTTCAAAGTAATTCAGTTCATATGTTTTTTTTTTTTTTTTTTTTTTTTTTTTTTTTGTTTTTTTAACATTTCTTGTGTCTACAAATCCAGATTTGGATGTCTCTGAGGATATCCCATCTTGGAGACTGAAGAAAAAGGCCCCCTCTCCAGCTTGTGCCTGCACTTGGAGACACAGGGCCCTAGGATACACTGTTGATGTAAGGTTTCATTTGAATGAAGCAGAGGTTATGGATGCTGGGGATATGGTGGTTCCCGGAACAACTCTTCAGAATAAATTAAATGCTCTGTTGCTAATTTCCTCACATCCTCTCTTGTGAAACAGTTCCTCTTGTCTTGGAGGGAAGCACTTTAATACTGACAGGGTTTGCAGGGAGGAGGGACAACAGGATGTTCTCAGGGAGGTGAGACACTCCCTCTGTAGGAAACTGGAACATTCAGGCAGGAAGAAAACTCAAAAGAGCTTCAGGAAGTCACCAAAACTGACCAGATTCACTAGGCCCCTCCTTCTGTAGGAAGCTCATTCAGGCAGGATGAAAACAACTCAAAATAGCTCCAGGAAGTCACTGAAACTGACCAGATTCACTGGGCCCCTCCTTCTCCAAGAGTAAACAGTAAAGAGGCTGGGAGTCTCCCAGTCCCTGGGAGAAACAGAGGGCTACCTGGAAGAGGCCTAGATCAACTGAGCCACCTGTTCTCAGTCAGCTGAGAGGCCTGCAGGCTGTGCAGTGTGCTCCAGGCTCCCAGCTTCGTGAGTTGTCACTGTGCTGGGGTGGGCTTTGGTGATGCAGCTGTCATTCAGTCATTTCTGCTCCTGTAAGTAAGCCCTCACCATACTCCTGTAAGTAACCTCAGTAAAACTCATGAGGTCACCAAACTGGGCTTCAGTGGTATTTACACTTAGGTCTGTTAGTTTAGTTCTCTAACTGGGGCCAATAGACTTTTGTTCACGTCTCCCTGAGGTTAGTGTCACAGGACACGCTCAGGTATCCTGTAGTCAAGCACGGCACCGCCTTTATGCCTTTTGTACCCACCAAGTGTGGCTCTCCGGTGCTTTGCTTACCCACAGGAAGGAACCTGTTGCTTTTGTGAGCATTCTGAGAGCCGGTCATGCCCGAGGCAGGCCTGCTGGGCCTGCTGGGCCTCCTTATGGCCGGACAACTTTCATGGTGTAGGGGATGCAGCCCCCACACAGGGCTTTCCCTCCTCTTCCCAGAGGAGAAACTGAAAAGCATTCTCTGCCATTCAGTGTTGATTTTGAGAGCTTTAGGGGGTGCCCCCCCCCCCAGACCTCCACAGCCCTCATGCTGGGCCCTGCCTCCTCCAAACTGCATCACTCAGGGACCCAAGCCCCACTCTGCTCCCCCTGTCCTTTGTTTTGCTGAAGCCCTGAGGGTGTTTAAAGGCTTCCCTCCCAACAGGAGGAAGCTATGAGACACTAGTAGTCCATTCTGATGCTGGGGAGGCAAACCTTTGCTCTCATCCTCCTTTTAAAAGTTCATTTTTATTTAATGTGTGTTTGCCGGCAAGTACATAAGTGCATCACCTATGTGCAGAAACCCTCAGAGGTCAGAAGAAGGGGTCAGATCCCCTGACTCTGGAGCCACAGGCAGTGGCGTGGGGGAATCAAACTTGGGTTCTGTGGAAGAGCAGTGAATGTTCTTCTACTACAGAGCCACCCATCTCTCTAGTTCCAGAGTCTTCTTTTTAATGTTTATTTTCTTTTTGCATATGTCTATGTATTCTGTGTGTGTGTGTGTGTATGTGTGTGTGTGTGTGTCTGTCTGTTTGTCTGTGTATGTGCGTGCACACAGTTCCTGCAGAGGCCAGAAGAGGTGGTACAGAGCTGTCCAACTTTGGTTCTAGAAACTGAGCTTAAGACCTCTGCAAGAGCAGTACATGATTTGAACTCCAGCCCCATGTCCTGTTTAAGTTCAGGCTCTATGAGCCCTTTTGAGAGAAACGTGAATGTTGCAGATATGCCCCCTTCTCTCAGCTTTTTGGCTTTATTAATGTATAACTGATAACTGGCAAATAAAACTGTCTATATTTAAAATGTATAAAGTGATGACCTGACCCTCATATGTACTAGGAACCAATACATTCCGTATCTCACATAGTTACCTTTACTTTTTTTTTTTTTTTTTTTTCAAGACAGGGTTTCTCTGTGTAGCCCTGGCTGTCCTGGAACTCACTCTGTAGACCAGTCTGGCCTCGAACTCAGAGATCCGCCTGCCTCTGCCTCCCAGAGTGCTGGGATTACAGGCGTGAGCCACCACTGCCCCGTTGTTACCTTTAGTTTTTAAAAATTTTTTGATGATAATGCTTATTATATACTCTTTAAAAATCAAGTATAATATATCTGATAATCTCACGAAAGTGTATTTCAGATTTCATAATTTATCTTATGGCTTTTCTAACTTTTAACCAAGCCCTCACTATTGTTCAACTCGACAAGTCCATACATCTCTCTGTTTCTATATTTGCTCTCATTAAGCTTTGTATGTGTGTGTGAGTATGATATATGTGTGTAAGGTGTGCAAGCACATGTATGTGTAGGGCACATCCTGTGTGTGCACATGGACGGCAGACAAGGTCAGTGGGTCAGTGGGTATCCCGCTCTCTCACCCTCTGTCTTTGTCCCCCGAGGCAGGCTTTCTCTCTGAACCTCGAGCTGGGCTGGCAGCCGGCGAGTCCAATATTCCTTCTGTTTCTCCATCACATACCACTGGGGTTGCTTGCAGGCAGGCACAGCCACACCCAGCAGTTGCATAGATTCAAACCCAGACCCTCACACTTGTGCAGCCAGTACTTGAGGATCTACTGACTCCCCCCCACCCCCTGCCCAATCCTTTTCTCATGTAAGAGAAAGTATCTGCATGTAAGGGAGACCCACACGGAACAGCTCATCTCTGGCAGACCCTTTGTGCAGCCACTGTTCACAGTTCTGGTCAGCTCCTCATCTGATGTCTCTGAGGTGTCTGCCCTCCCTACATTGATCTTCAGATTCACCCCCCTTGCACCCTCCCTCCAGAGGCTGTTTTTGTACCAGAAGATACACTAAAATGTTCCTGGAAATTAGAAACGCAGAGACCTGGGGCTGTCAAGGCAATTATGAAAGAGACAAACAAAAGCCAGGATGGTGGCTTACTCCCTTGACATTAATAGGTCTGATATCGATATGCCGCTGCCACAGAGCTCAGCAAACACACCCTGGGAACGGAACAGCGGGCCCAGCCCGCATGTCCATGCCACCCAAACAGGAAATGAGTATCTGTGACACAGAGTTGGAACAACCTGTTCTCTACATTAAATACAACTGATCTTCCAGGAAGGGAACATCCAGGCCAGAGGCAGTGCAGCTCCCGGGGAGCTGTTAACACTGTGTGGCTCAGAGTCCTGCCTCAAGTCTGTGCCAGTGTCATTAAAGGTATCATTTTACTATCAAGTGTCCTGGGCTTGGATGAGGGTACTGTCATCTCCTATACTAGTAGTTTTCAGCCTACTAGTTTGCAGTTTGTAGTTTGCAGCAGCATGACCCTTTCATAGAGTTCCTCATGTTGTGGTGACCCCCCCCCCACCCCCAACCATAAAATTATTTCTACTTTGCAACTGTGATTTTGTTACTGTTATGAATTGTAAATATCTGATACTTGAACTCTGAGAGGGTTGCGACCCACAGGTTGAGAACCACTGTTCTAAAAGGTCAACTGCCACATAGGATGTTCCAGACCCACCCATGTCTACTGAGAAAGACCAATGGAAGAGCCGGCACATTCCACTCTTCTTCCTGGGTTGAAGAGTCACTGCTGGATTCAGGAATCTTGTCCCTTCCCTTCCTAAGGGAGTTTATGTTGCTTGTCTTCTAGTCCTGGGTTGGAGATCCGAGGTTCAAGAAAATGAGGTACAGCATGAACAAAGCGGGGGTCCGGAGCAGGGTCCGCTGTGAGGTCTCTGAGTACGGCTTACCTGCCTGCTGTAGAGGTGTGTGTGTGTGTGTGTGTGTGTGTGTTACCTGCCTGCATGCTCTCCAGGGCACAGGATAACCTGCCTGCTGTAGAGGGGTGTGTGTGTGTGTGTGTGTGTTACCTGCCTGCATGCTCTCCAGGGCACAGGATAACCTGACTGCTGTAGAGGGGTGTGTGTGTTACCTGCCTGCATGCTCTCCAGGGCACAGGATAACCTGCCTGCTGTAGAGGTGTGTGTGTGTGTGTGTGTGTGTGTGTGTGTGTGTGTGTTACCTGCCTGCATGCTCTCCAGGGCGCAGGATAACCTGCCTGCTGTAGAGGGGTGTGTGTGTGTGTGTGTGTGTGTCTTACCTGCCTGCATGCTCTCCAGGGCACAGAATAACCTGCCTGCTATAAAGGGGTGTGGGTGTGTGTGTGTATGTGTGTGTGTGTCTTACCTGACTGCATGCTCTCCAGGGCACAGGATAACCTGCCTGCTGTAGAGGGGTTGTGTGTGTGTGTGCCTGTTTTGCAGGTACTGGTGTGGGAGGTGTTATGGGTGAAGAAAGACCTGTGGAAGGCCTGTCCACCTGAGATAAAGATTGTCTAAAATTCTGCAGTGTCGAGGTAGGCAGCATTAGACTGCTGAAGCAACATTTTGAAGAGACATGCCCGGTCACCACGAGGTGTGCGCTTCATCCACTATAGAGAAAGCTTACAATCAGGACAGGTAACAGAAGAAGGTGGACAGGACTAACAGAGCGGGCCGCCTCCCACGCTGCTGCCTGCTGCCCCAGTTAGCTAATGAGCTGCCATCTCTTCCTGGGCCTGGCCCCATGCTGGGACGGCTAACAGTATCTTCAGCCATCACCCTGGAGACAAACCTCTGGGCACATCAGTGGGAGTTTTAGACTGCGCTCAGTAAAATGGAAAGACTGGTCCTACGTATGGGTGGCTCCATTCCATGGATGGGGTCCTGTTTGAATAAAGGGAAAGCCAGCTGGGATCCGGCATTCATCTCTCTCTGAGTCCTGCTAGCCAATGAGGGCTCTTGCAGCTAAGGCTCCAGGGAGACGGGAACACTTGTCTGTTGGTTTAGCCTGTGCACTCTGGGGAACTCTTTGCTATGTCACATTAGCTAGTATTCCCAATGACTGAGGCAATTTGAGGTATATGCAGAGTGTCCTCTTTTTATAGTTTACTGACATGCTCATATCTCTAAGGCCTTATCTGTCTGTCTGTCTGTCTGTGTCCCTCCATCTTTCCCTGCTTCCATATAAGGCTTTGCTCATTTGTGTTCTCATTAAAAGCATCCAAAGTTTCCATTTTATATACATATAGTGTTTATACTAGAGTGAGGTCATATGTTTTTCTGTATCTATTTGAATGATGGGCTTCTTACTAAACTAACTTACTTCAAGCATAAATGGATATTTTTTAAAGCATGATTTAATGTCTGAGGCTGTCAGAATTCAGAGAGAGAGAGAGAGAGAGAGAGAGAGAGAGAGAGAGAGAGAGAGAGAGAGCACAAGGGTGGCTGCCCATGGCTGGGGAGGGAAGGGGCATGCAGTGTCTGTCTAACCTGGGCAGAGGGCAGTCTGCTGTGCAGCCATGTTTCTGTAGATGGTGGGTGACTGCTGACCTGTGCTGTGAACACACAACACTGCTGAACCGCGTACTGGAGAAGGCTAAAGAGACAAGCTCTTTTTTTACGTGTATTTTAGAGAGTATATAAAAATGTATTTAGCAGATTTGGTCAAGAAGAGATATACATGGGTAGCCCCAAAACATGCAGTGGTTTTTGCCCCTTGAAAGAAGTCATGTCATTCCTCAGACAATCATCACTCTCAGGGGCACTGGATACCTGCATATTCAGTTTTAGAAAGACAACACTATACTGAGTTGCATTCAGACAGACTGGATGGAGAGGCTTCTGTGAAGGTGTGTTATTTTGTGGTTTGTGTTACACAATCAGAGGACAGGGCTAAACCTGGGTCTGGCAGACAATGCTAACATTTTAAACACCAGCATACCCAAGGCAGAAAGCATCTACAGCCATCCAGACAGCACTCGGTGTAAATAAACACCTCGCCGTGCTGCTGTTAATGCAAGCCCTCCCGTGAGAGCCCGGGATCCTTACAAACCGCTGGCTAAAACATTAATGAAGCAGCAGCAGTGGGTTTAGAACTACTTCACGGCACCGGTTCTTTCCTCTTGTCTCCCGCCTCAGTGAATCATCACCCGGGGCCGAGGCCGGAGAGCTTTCCTTTCCCTCTTATCACTTTAAAGCTTCACTCTCAGCCTGGGAGTGTTTGAGTCCATCTCACATCACTGAGGGTTCTGGGAGGATGGAAGATAGCAACTTTGTACAAAATACTGTGTTCCTATCCAGCTTTCAAGGCTAAACAGTCTTTGCTGGGTGAATACTGTATACAATGTGTCCTCAATAGTAACAGTAGTCTCTGCTTCTCAGCTTCCTTTTAAGGAAACCAGAGGAAAACATCTAAAACCCTCAAAATACTTTGCTCTCCTAAAACAAAGCATTCCCTTTCTTTGTGTGTGTTGGAAGTGAGGGCAGAGGCTGACTTCCTCAATTGCTGTCCATTTTGTATTTTGGCCTGAGTCTGCACAAAAGGCTAGGTTGACTGGTCTGAGTCCCAGGTGTCCTCCTGTCTCTGCCTCCCCGGTATAGGAATTATGAATTTACATCACTGTGTCTGACTTTTAGCTCTTAACATGGGGTCCAGGGCTCCAGGTCCTGACCTCTTTAGCGACTGAACCATGTCTTCAGGGCTTTCACATTTTCTTCTACATAGTGAGGTTTCACAAGAGAGGGCAGGACACTGGTCAGCTGGTATGGAAGGCAATGTTCATCACTGGGGGCAGAATAAGTACATGTGATTCTGCAAGAAAATATAGCATTACCTAAAAGGCAAAAATATGTACAGGCTGGGATTGAAGTTTTAATCCTAGAGTCCTTCAGAGAACAGCCAGAGTCCAAAGGGCACCTGCAAGAAAAGGTGTGTGGAGCACTGTCTGTCTGCAGGTGCACAGAGCAGTGTCTGCAGGAGCACACAAAGCAAGAATAGAAACATGTTTGAAATCACGAAAATGGGTGAATCAACTACCGTGATGCAGTATCAGGAAAAACTTCACAAGGTGCTGCAAAGCTATGGCTCTTGCAGAGGCATGGGCATCAGAGTCAATAAACGTAAGCAAGATGTGGTAAAAAAAAAAAAAAAAAGTAGCCATGTTGACCACCATCCGGGCCTCTGAGCTTCTGTTGAACCTGGAGAAGTTCACCTGCAAAGCTAGCTGCCCAGCAAGTCCTAGGGTTCCGTTTCTTTCCGCAATGTACTGCATCCCCCATGTTCTCAGGTTGCAGACCCACGCCATTGTGCCTGGATTTTTTTTTAATGTAGGGATCTGAACTCAGATCTCCAAGCTTCCACGGCAAGCATCTACATGCAGAGTCATCTCTCAGCCTCTCTGTTTTGTTTTTTTTTTTTCACACCAGCATTCTGAGGAACATTAACACATTTTATTCTGTACTGTATCCCTCAGCCTGTTTGACATTTCCTCAAGATTACATTTTCTGGGAGACTTGGGTAGGGACTTTGTCTGAGGGCCGCATGAACAGAACATCACACTGGCTTCTCCTAAGGACGTTTCACCTCCAATACCAAAGTCTACCGGGATCCCTAACAATCTAAAGCTTTTCTGCTCTACCCACAGTCCTGTGGGATGGGACTGTTCACACAGGAACCTTTTCTGTTTGCTGTATGTATCATGATAGATAAAGCTATCACAAGAGCTAATTATCCAAGGAGGATTAAATGAACAGGGCACGTGTCCCTACAGTACACAGAACTCAACTGACAGCACCTTTCACACAAAGTTCACTTCCATGAGTGAACAGGCAGTTAGAATAACAACTACGTCTTCCCCAACCCCCAACCCCCAGTGTCTGGCAAGCATGCTGGATATTGTTTTCAGGATGCATTTTGATGACAGGACATTACAATGTAAAAAAAAATGAGAATCTTATTAAAATCAAGTTGACATGATTTGATTATTAGTTAAGAATCTGATGCACAGGTATTCTGCATCTCCTAAACTTCATATATTCTATAGATTTTATACTTGTTTTGAAATAAAATATAGTTGATGTAATTATTGTATAGTATGATATTTTAAAATATTTTGATATTGTTCTCATCATTTCAGTAAACCGTTTATAGAAGTATAAAATGCAGGGGATGGGGTTCGCTCAGCCAGCCAAGCGCCTGGGGTGTGAGTCTGAGGGGCGGACCCTGAGGAGCCAGGCGTGATGCTCACATCTATAATCCTAGCACTGAGAGGCAGAGACAGGGGGATCCCTGAAGCCCGCTGGCCAAAGCCAGCCTAGCTGAAGAGTGAGCTCCAGGTTCAGTGAAGAGACGCCACCTCCCTGGACACCATTAGGACGCAGCCCACACCCTCTGCTCTGAGAGCACCGGGCTGCCATGAAGCATCTACTCTCCGAAGAGGCTCAGAAGATGAGCTGAGATCACGGTGGCCGCGACCATCAGTCTCTGCATCTAACTAAGTGTGGATGGGAGTTCGTCTAGCCTTCACCACAGGACATCTACAGACACCTGGGTTAGACCGAGGAGGCGGCGGCGCTGTGGACACCTTCTGATCCCTTGCTCAGAGCATGCATTGCCAGGAGGCTGAACAAGGTAACAACAGAGGGAGCTGTAGCTCAGAAGCCCACAGTCGTCGCTGTAGTGAAATAGGAAAAGAACGGCCACAGCTGGGGATTGCTATCAGTCACGTAGAGAGAACGCTACTTGTCATTCAAAAAAAAAATGAGTGAAGTTTACTAATACATAGTTGTTCAAGGAAAAAGTATACACACCTGAGAAATGTTAGAGATACATCTCACACACACACACACACATATAGGATAGATATATATAATGATATATAAAACAAAATGCAAAATAAAACTTGAACTTGTATTTTGTAAGTGCAACTAGAAATCTTACATCTATCAGATTTATAAAAATTAAAAATATATTTTAAGCCAGGTGGTGGTAATTCACACCTTTAATACCAGGACTTGGGAGGCAGAGACAGGTGAATCTCTGAGTTCATGGCCAGCATGGTCTACAGAGTGAGTTCCAGGACAGCCCAGAGCAACACATAATGTATTATGTGTTTTAACATATAATTGCATTATAATATTCATTACACTAATATTAATAAGTTACATGTGATATAAATAATATATGACATATAACGTGTGTGTGTGTGTGTGTATTTTATAGCTGGGGAGGTATCTCAAGGGTAAAGCACTTAACTGTGCAAGTGTGAGGACCAGAGTTTAAAAACTGTGTGCGTCCACACGTTCGTGCACATGTGTGCGTGTGATGGTCAGCACCTGAGAGGTGAGGACGGGATCTCCACAGCAAGCTGGTACAAGATCAGCACAATCATGGAGCTGAGTCCACATGGAGAGCCTCCCTTGGTGTGTAAGGTGGGGGAGAGTGGCAGGAAAGGACACCTGTGTCACGTGGCTTCTGTATACAAACACCTACATGTGTGCCCCTCATGCATATGAATACATGTACACACACGTATGCCCAAACAGTACACACACATATATATCAGCAAAAATACACTTTAAGCCGGGCAGTGGTGGCGCACGCCTTTAATCCCACAACTTGGGAGGCAGAGGCAGGTAGATTTCTGAGTTTGAGGCCAGCCTGGTCTACAGAGTGAGTTCTAGGACAGCCAGGGCTACACAGAGAAACTCTGTTTCAGAAAAAAAAAAAAAAACACTTTAATATCAATTATTAGCAAGGCTGTGACACAGCGACCCTTCCACGGAGGTTGAGGATGGAAACTGTTCTCCTGCCGGAACACACTTGGGCCGTGTGTGTCCGACAACAGGGAAGCCAGGCTTAGCTGTGTATCCGGGAAAGGACAGACTGCACGAGGGGAGAGCCCGAGAGGAAAGGGCAAGGTTGCACCGTTGCTGTTCTATAATGTGGAGAGTCAAGAAACAAACACTGCAAATATTGCAATAATATATATTATTGCAAGTAAGAAAGAAAGGTTAGGGCCCTATTAGTGAGGGTGGATAGCTTTCCTCTGCTAGCTCCCAACATCTGTCTGCCTAAAAACCACAAGAGATATTTTTCTCCTCTTACATACTTAACGCCAGCTGCAAGGAGGGTCCTTTCCACAGAAATCACTTAGAAATTCCAACTAATGCTGATTCCACAGTCTTCCAGATGTACAAACAAAACACCTCACATCAGCACCAGAGGACAGACATCAACTTTAGCATGACCCATGACCTGCATGCTCAAGGTCTGCTGCCCAAACCAATCGTACGGTGCCAATCTGCCTGCAAAGGAGGATGGGACACGCGATGAACTCATGGGACACTGGTGAGCAGTGTGCACTGTGTAAAGGAACCGCAAGTGTCAACATGGAATAAATGTGACAGACTGGAACAGATTCAGAGAGGACAATGACAGTAATAGACAGAGAAGTGATTGATGAGTGTATAGATGGATGGATGACATACAAACAGACACAGACTGAACACAATGTGAGTTTTCCAAAGAAGTTAACAACTGGGAGTTTTGCTGAAGGATTTCATAAGCCAGAGCACGACTGTAGCTATGCTAACAGCATAAAGGAATAAAAGAATACAAGCACCATTTCAAAACGGCTGCCCCTTGGGGGAAAGGGAGCACTCAGACTTCCACAGGATTGTGACGGTTTAGTTCATTGTTTGGGTGAGGGGCTGTAATAGAAGGTCTGATAGAGTCTAGTCCAGTGTGGTCTGGACTTCATTATGTAGCCAAGGATGACCGTGTGTGTGTGTGTGTGTGTGTGTGCATCCATGCACACATGTGCGCATGCATGTGGAGTCCAGAAGCTGACAATGTGTGTCTTCCCCTATCACTCTTCACTTGATTGATTTATTAATTGATTGATTGATTGATTTACCGAACCGGGGTCTCTTAACAAACCTGGAGCTCTATGACTTGGTTAGACTGCTTAGTCAGCAAACCACAGCGGTTCGCCCATCTCTGCCCTTCCACGTTGCTGAGGTTATACCTACACTACAGATGTGCCCCACCATGCAGATATCGGTGCTGGGAATCCAAGCTCCGGCCTTGGGACTCACATGCCGAGCACTTTGACAGCCGTGCCAGCTCCCAGGCCCTGGTCTTGACCTTCTGGACTGCTCATCTCCACCTCCGTGTCTCCAGCTCCTTCCTAAGTGCTGAGATTACAGGCGCGTGCACCACCATGCCAAGCTCATTGTCCGGCGCTCACTTAGCTGGGTGAGTCTGCTTGTTTTATGGGAGCAGAAAGATGCAGCGCACACGGTTAGGTACGGCACGAATACCTCCAGCTCTTCCTGGCAAAGCTATTGTCTCCCGCACACACTGCTCAGCTCCCTGGGGATGCTGATGTAAAACAATGCACTCAATATTGAAGTTAGTCAATGATGACTTGAGTGCTATATCCCAGTCCCTGGGGCCCAGGTCTCCCCATCCGAGACCCCAGCTTACCAAGACCCTCCATCTGTGACCCCACCTTGGTGGGTTCTTTAACTGCCCAGGTCAGTGCTGGGAAATAAACAGATTTTATTTATACACACACACACACACATATATATATATAATTTTATATATATATATATATAAAAGCAGATTGTTTTTACAGTGGTAAATGAAGACAACAAATGGAGGAAATTACTTCCTGCTTAGATGCAATCGTACCAGCTTAATATTTTATTAGGAAAAATACCTACTCAAAAAACCCAGAACAAAATAACAGAAACAGTGCCAAGTAATTGCAGCTAAGACTCTGCTGTGGTTTATAGTTCTCTTTTCTCTGTTATAGATTCTGACTGAGTATTGTTTTCTCCAGATTCTAAAAGACAGAATAACTTGCCTAGAATCACACAACACATGAGCAGTTAATTCAGGCTTTGCATCCAGACCTAAGCTATGCAAAGCTCATAGACTCTACATGAGAATCTCAGGGCCACTAAGTCCATGCTCTTTCCTCTGGAGGTGTTTGCAGCAGAGGATAACACTGGGCTTCTCTCTAGTGTGCATCTCCAGAGCAGAGTGCCACATTCAGTGTGTGTGGAGCACCATCCCCAGGGCACAGCACAAACCACAGGGTGGAGCACCATCTCCAGGGCAGAGCACCAACCTCGGTGGAGCACCAACCCTAGGGTAGAATACCAATCCCTGTACAGAGAATCAACCTGTGGGTGGAGCATCACCCCCACTTCAGAGTACCAACCTCAGGGAGGAATACCATCCCCATTTCAGAACACCAACCTGTGGGTGGAGCATCACCCCCACTTCAGAGCACCAACCTCAAGGTGGAGCACCATCCCCACTTCAGAGCACTAACCTCAGGGTGGGAGCACCAACCTCAGGGTGGGAGCATCATCCCCACTTCAGAGTACCAACCTCAGGGTGGAGTATCAACCTCAGGGTGGAGCACCATCCCCAGTACAGAGAATCAACTTGTGGGTAGAGCATCACCCCCACTTCAGAGCACCAACCTCAGGGTAGAGCATCATCCTCAGTGCATAGAACCAACCTCAGGGTGGAGCACCAACCTCAGGGTGGAGGACCATCCCCAGTACAGAGAATCAACCTGTGGGTAGAGCATTACCCCCATTTCAGAGCACCGACCTCAGGGTGGAGAATCCTCATTGCAGAGCACCAGCCTCAGGGTGGAGCACCATTCCAGTGTGTGCAGAGTGCTATTTACTGTGCTGAGCACCCTCCACTGGGAACTGAAGCCATGTCCTCGAGAAGAGCGGCCATTACTTCTAACTGCTATGACAACCCTCCGCCCTGATGTGCACTTTCTCAGTGTCCCACCTTGTGCTCACTAAGAAGCAGAAGATTGATCCAGTCCTACCCATCATTCTGCCTTTGCTATGGTTTTTATTGCTGTGAAGAGACACTATGATCAAGGGAACTCTTAAAAGGGCAGACATTTCGTTGGGGCTGGCTTACAGTTTCAGAAGTCCAGTCCATTGTCATCATGGTGGGAAGCAGCAGCGTGCATGCAGGCAGACATGGTGCTGGAGGAGCCAAGCGTTCTACATCTCCATCTGAAGACAGCTGGGAGGGGACTCTCCTTCCACACTGGGTGGAGCTTGAGCACAGAGACCTCAAAGCTCACCCCCACAGTGCCACACCTCCTCCTTCAAGGCCACACCTCCTAATAGTGCCACTCTCCACAGACCAAGCATACTCAAACCACCACATATCCCAAACCTAACTGTGGAGACCAGGCTGTTCCCTGCCTTAAGCTACTCTTGTATTGTGCAGGACAGCAGTTTTCTAGCCCGTGCTATGTGCTGAGAGACTCCATTTTACAAGCAGCTTCTATGGTGTTTGAAGCGGGGGTGGGCACACTCCTGGATGGGCACATTCACCGCACCATCTGTCAGGTGACACTACCTGGTGAGGGATTTGGAAGTGCACATGGAGATAATATAGTGATATCAGGACAACCAGGCCCAGGAACTCAGTAGACTCAGAGTTTGACTCCCTTACCTGACTCTACATGACACCCTGCCACCTGTCATCTGATCACTCAGTGTGTGCATCAAGGACACAGGTGGAGAACTCTCCACAGTCCTGGGCTTCAGCCGCTCTGTTCCTCTGTGGCTGCAGCCTACCCCGGCTGCCGGCTGTCTGTCCTCTTACTCATCTGTCTGGGCCTGTCCATCTGTCGGTTCATTCATCTGTCCTGGTCCTGTCTTTTGCCTCACCTCATTCGTCTCAGAGACTGCTGTATGCATGGTTCTCTTGCCTCTCCCCAGACTCTCTTGTTTTTTTTTTTTTTAAGATTTATTTATTTCACGTATGTGAGTACGCTGTCGCTGTCTTCAGACACACCAGAAGAGGGCATCAGATCCCATTACAGAATGGTTGTGAGCCACCGTGTGGCTGCTGGGAATTGAACTCAGGACCTATGGAAGAGCAGTCAGTGCTCTTAACCACTGAGCCATCTCTCCAGCCCTCCCAGACTCTCTTATACTCCTAATAGTTCCCCAGGTCTTTCTGAAGTTTCTTGACTCTTTAACTCTTTGCAGCCATTCTGTAAGGTACATATATACATGATAGATAGATTGATAGATGGATAGATGATAGACAGATGATAGATTTGCAGTGCGGTATGTGCAATGTATGTATGATCTGAGCGCTGATATGGGTAATTAAGTTCGGATTGAGAACCCGTGTCTCCCTCAGCTGGAGGCACTAAGCCAAGCAGAGATATTTGGTAAATCGCTGTTGTTGAAACTTGCGTGCCCTCCGACTTGGTCACTTAATACATGCTGACGTTGCGGAAAGCCACACACACACTTGCCTATGTTTCTGGCGCAGCTGCCCGTGCTCACAACAGTCAGTTACCATGGGTCTTCCCCTCCTCCCAGGCCTCCCCCTGTCCACCAAGCCTCCACGTGGCATGGGACAGTCTCGGCTGTGCGATGTGTAGGACCTGGGGTACCCAAGGTTCTACCCAAGCCTGGACACCACATGACGAGAAGCCACTTTTCTGTGGAAGCCTGCACCACAGGCTGTTTGGGTCTTTGCTATGCAGAGCCAGCTTCCTCAGAGACCCTGCTCACCCACTCAGCCGCTGTCCCCACAAACCAGCTCCTGGGGAAATGCTAGGACTTGGCTTGTTAAAGTGTGTAAGCATGGCAGAGCTGGGAGAGGAGAGAGGGGAAGGAAGGCTGGCTTTCTGAGTGTGGCTCACGCACAGCCAGCCTGCTTTGGGGGTTACCACGCAGAGCTATGGAGCCACTGGGAATGACAGTGAACCCTGAAGACAATGACATCAGCAGAGATTTAAGACAGACACCGGCTATCAAACTCACCAGTTCCCAAACACTCCGCATGCCACAGGGAGACTATGAGCTGCAGGTGGGTCTGTACGGCGGCAGCACCCATACCCCACCCCCCCTTGCATGGACGGACTGTCTTTTACTCTTGACAATCCTGCTTCCATCTTTGGCCTCTATGAGGCTTTCTCCAAACCCTCCTGAGAGCTAGCCATGCTTAGTTAGGGTCCCCTGAGTTGATTAGGACTTCTTTGTTAGCAACACGCGTGGAGGTGAATAGTTGTGTCCCTTCATGTCCTTATGCATCTGAGTTTTTAGGAGCCCACCCAGTTTACTCATGTTTTCATAAAATAGTGCAGGTTTTGTGAACCCAGAACACTTAGGGAAGAATGAAAGGAACAGGTGGAGCATGGGAGAAGCTGGAGCATGGGAGAAGCTGGGGCATGGGAGAAGCTGGGGCATGGGAGAAGCTGGGGCATGGGAGAAGCTGGGGCATGGGAGAAGCTGGGGCATGGAGAAGCTGGGGCATGGGAGAAGCTGGGGCATGGGAGAAGCTGTATCTTTCATCCCAACAGCCTCCTTTATGCTCTCCCATGGCTCCTCTCATCCCCTCTCTGACATCCTCTCCTGGCACACCTGTCCATTAATGCTGGAGGACATGGTGGTGCCAACAGCCCAGGCCTGCAAGTATGTGTCCACTCACCTGGCTTGCTGGCAGACACAGCAGACCCACAGCTTCTCATGCTTCTGGTAGGAGCAGCAACTCTTGCAGACGCTGAACTTGCATTCCCCACAGCGGCGCCTGGCGTTGACCAGGAAGGTGAAGGGCGAGCAGCAGCGCATGCAGCAGCGCTCCACGAACTTCTGGTGCTTCGAGAGGATGCTGCACTTGCGGTTCTCCTCAGCCAGCCTCTGCTTCATCTCACTGCAAACCAGAAGGAGAGGGAGAAGGTGAGGCAGAAAGAAACACAAGGGCGGGACTGTCAGCCCTTGTAAGATCTTCCTGTAGAAGAACAATAAGGGCTGCAGAGATGGCTTGGCGGTTAAGAGCACCGACTGCTCTTCCGGAGGGCCTGAGTTCAAATCCCAGCAACCACATGGTGTCTCACAACCATCTGTAATGAGATCCGACACCCTCTTCTGGTGTGTCTGAGGACAGCTACTGTGTACTCATAATCAATCAATCAATCTTTTTTGAAAAGAACAATAAAACCAGAGACAGTATATGTACGTGTGTGTGTGTGTGTGTGTGTGTGTGTGTGTGTGTGTTGAATGTGCATGCAGTGACCAGAGTGTGCCTGTGTGGGCATGCATGTGTGCACATGTGTGCATGCCTGTGCATCTGCTTGTGTGTATGTTGAATGTACATGTGGAGACCAGAGTGTGCTTGTGTGTGCTGAATGTGGGTGTGGAGACCAGAGCTCAATCCTGAGTGGCCTCTATCTGCAAGGCTCAGGGACAATCAGGCAAAGGGCAGAAGAAAGGTTTTAAGAACCTGAGATGAGGGAGGACCAGAGACAGTGTCTTCTGGACATGATGGGTTGTAACCCTCACCACCAGCAGCTGTGGTGGCCACACAAGATCAAGACAGGTGACATTCCAGCATGGAGAGGGACTCATGAGCTCCCACTCCTAACAAAAGAGCTATAGGCCACTGACTGTGTCTATGCAAGGGAGAGGCAGTTTGCTTAAGGGTGTGTACTGGCTGGTTCTGTGTGTCAACTTGGCATAAGCTGGAGTTAATCGGAGAAAGGAGCTTCAGGTAAGGAAATGCCTCCATGAGATCCAGCTGTGGGGCATTTTCTCATTTAGTGATCAAGGGGGGGCGGGGGGAGGACCCATTGTGGGTGGTGCTGGTGGTCTTGGATTCTATAAGAAAGCAAGCTGAGCAAGCCAGGGGAAGCAAGCCAGTAAGTAACATCCCTCCATGACCTCTGCATCCTGACCTGTTTGAGTTCCAGTCCTGACTTCCTTAGTGCTGAACATTGGACATATAAGCTGAATAAACCCTTTCATCCCCAACTTGCTTCTTGGTCATGATGTTTGTGCAGGAATAGAAACCCTGACTAAGACAGTGTGTGACCCTTGGTAGATCAACTATACTCCAGTAGATGGCTCCATACCCAGAAATAGTTGGGTAGCACAGTTGGAATTGGTGAGTTATTAAAATTGTTAGAAGAGGATATGAAACTGGATGTAGGCTTAGGGGACTGAGAGAAGTTAACAGGAACAGTCAGGATGCACATGATCAAAATTCATTACATACACTTCTTGAAAATTAAATAAAAATGTTCTTAAAAACACACTGGTGTCTTACTCCATTGCTTCTCAAAACTATTTTTTGAGACAGGCTCTCTTACTCAGCCTGGAGCTCACTGATTGGCTAAACCAGCTGGTCAGTGAGCTCTGGGTATCCTCCTGCCTCCGGCTCCTCAGTGCTGGGATTACAGACACCCACCACCACATCAGAGTTTAATGTTGCTTCTGGAAACCTGAACTCATGTTCTCACTCTTCCATGGCTGGTCCTTTCCACACTGATCCGTCTTACCGGTCTCCAGAGAGGCCAAGCCTTCACCTCATGTCCACAGAGAAACTCTGAATGGTGGGTTGATTTTGTGTATCCCCGAGTGTCATGAAAACCCAAGCACCGCTTCAGACGCTACATTACCTCTAACAATAAGCAGCCTTACAGAATAAAACCTTTCACTTCATTAACGCCTTCTTAGAGGGGAGAAGATTGCTTCTGTTAGAACATTAATCCTCACAACAGCCCTGCTGGGAGTCTGATGTAGTCAGGATCTCGGTTCACACCCTGGAGGCTCGAGCAGGGTTGAAAAGCTTTCAGATAAACAGGAGTCGATCTGGACCCCAGGCAGATCTGAGAGGCTGGCGGCTCGCATCTGGAGGAAAGACCATCATCTCCACCAAAGAGCTCCTGGTCACACCGGCACACAGCCAGCTACAGTCACAGTCATGTCAACTCCGACAGCTTGTGCATCCCTGGGAGGTCAGCGAAAGGGGTGGAGGAGCCGTGGCCCCAAACATCTTGAGCAACATGGCAGGCACCACAGTGGCCCCACGGGGACAGAAGTTATATTTAACTACTATTCCTCAATCCTATGACTGCATCATGTGTGGTGTCTCAGCGTCAGCAGGACTATGAGATAGTCAGGCAGGTGGACTTTCTTGGGGCCATGACAACCAATCATGTATCAGTGGCCTTCATTGACCAAAGCATATACTATATAACTGCATTAAGTTCTCTTTGCTATTAAACTTTATGTTTAGTACATCTCATTTATTAGTTATATTAATATGTATGCATATATGTATGTATGCATGTATGTTTATACCTTATTAATATAGTATTTATGTTTTCTATCAAACCCTGAGCCAAGCACTTTCCCCAGACTTCTTGGGGCGGGGGTTGGGGGGACAGGAAAAGGACCATTCAGGGCAGACGAGACAGGAAAGACTATGGGAGGTGGAAGCTGAGACAGCCACTTCACATGGCGAAGAGGATGAGAAAGGCCACCATTAGGCAAAGAGCTGTCAGGTGGAGACTGGCTCAGCAGGGAAGGGAGGCTCAACCAGTTGTGTGGTTGGCTTGACTATGCACCAAAAGCCAAGACTGGGGAGGGGCACTGTAGTCCTGGAGGGGAAGGTGGCTGGGGCTCGCTCTAGAGTAGCCATCTGCAGACTCTCCCTTCTGCCTGGTCCTCCTGTGTGCATCCACGATACATTTATTCTTTTTCTTTTTACTTAGAAGCACATGTCAGAATCTTCCGCTAATACACACAGACAACAGGTTCTGCTATGAAGCCTGGCTGAACACAAGACAACTCCCCCCTCCCCTCTCCCCCTCCCCCCGGCTGGTCCAAACCTGCATCACGAGGCAGTTTTTGTCTTAGAGGACTGTCCCCCTGTTGCCGTAGCTCTGACCTTGAACAGCAGCAGCAACAACACAACCTTCCCTCTCCCAGGAGCTGTCCATCACTCTGCAGATGGCGGTAAACAGAATGGAGATGTGTAGAGCTCTTTTCTCTCCCCGACTGAGGAGGGCACCGATCTCCACCTCAAAGCGTAGCTGCGGAGTGCTCCTGACAACTGCCGTGTCATGTGCTGCCGTTGAATGTGAACTCCCACCTAATCAGAGGCACATCTGATTCATCTGTGGGAGGGAGGTGCCTGTGGAGGAGCCTGTCAGCAGGGAGGAGACGGCACTAGGGGTGGCGGCCTGGTGGCAGCCCTGCGCTGTCCATCCTCAACAGCCCTGTTCACGGCAGACACCTTCCCGAAATCTAAGTTCACGGCGGGAGCTGTAGAGAAACCTGCAGAGTGGTTGGTTTGTTACCTTACACTTGTGTGTGTGGTGTATGCAAGCGCGTGCACCTGTGGAGACCAGAAGTCAACACTGGGTGACAAGCGAAGCTCTCCACGGTGCCTCTCCCGGGTCACAGAGTTCACTGCTCAGCTGCACTACTGACAAGTGAGTCCCAGGATCCTCGAGTCTCCACCTGCAGCCTGCGATGACAGGCATGTGTTACCATACATCTTATGTATGTGCTGGGGATCAGGGCCTTGTGCTTATTTTACCTCTGAGCCATATTCCCAGTCCCTAAAGAACACTTAAAAAATATCCCACAGGGGTAGGGGCTGGAGAGAAGACTCAGTGGTTATGAGCACTGGCTGCTTCTGCAGAGGACCTAGTTTTAATTATCAGCACCCACAAGGTGGTTCACAGCAGTCTGTGGCTCCAGTTCTGGGGGATTCGACGCCCTCTAGTGGCCTTTTGTGTTGTACCTACATCCATGTAGGCAAACCACTCATAAACACAAATAAATCTTTAAAAACCCCATCTTTAAACACCCTACAGTATTACATTTCTTTAAATCTCCTTTCCCGGAGCACAGGAAGGTCTAACCCTCCTCCTTCATGTCTTTTATTTTAAAAACAGGCAACAGGGATCACCTGTGGGCATCGGCCAAGTGCAACCCTCAAAGCCATCAGCAGTAAAGGAAAGAGGGCTCAGCCACTTTCCACAGTGCTCTCTGGAGGGTGAGCCCAGGGCCATTCTGCATTTGGATGGGCTGGGGTCCCTTTTCGTAGGCTCGATGCTGCAGCTTTACTCGCATGCGCAACGTGATGTGCGGGCAGCGTAGTGCCAGAGTCGGCCATGAGACCAATCTCCAGCACCACACACAAATACCAGGATTACAATCAGGAAACCCAAGGGGGCTCAAAACAGGACTGTCCAATTTATACCTCAAGTGTTTTGATTCCCACTAGTAACTTTGTGGCTGTCTCTACCACCTCTGCAGCTGGCTCCAGGCGCCCACAGGGTCTGAGCTGGAGGGAAACCTCATGGCTTCCTGATGGAACTCTTCCTTGTGAGGACTATGATGTCACCAGGCTGTGGGGATTTCTTGGCTCCATTTTAACTTACTGGCTGTATGTGCGGCCTGTTACCCACTGAAAGGTTACATTGTACGTGACGGTAAACAATGAAGCACAGGCTGGTTTTAGGATGGATTCCAATGAGTAATTTAAATAGTTCCTGATGAATGTGGAATAATAACATAATCATAAATTAGTGTTAAACAAAATACACTAGTGTCAAATACAAAAACACAAGGAAGCAATTTTAAAAGCCACCAATACAACACACACGGCACACACTGAGCTAATGGATGTGTTCTTTAAGTTGAGTTCACAAAGTTTTTCTTATCAAAATGTGTGTTTTTCAGTTCACCCGGACTGCTGTGGTAGCTTGCTCATTTCACATGGGGACAAAAGAGAAAGACAAAATCGGTTCCTTTATTGTTGGACCCCTTTGCTCACCCATTTAGCGGCTAATGTTTTCCCGCCAGGTATCGGGGACAGAAAGCAAACTGCCTGCCCTCCACTGCAGAAAGAAGGGCTGAGGTGCTGCAGACAGGCGTGTAAGGTGTCAGGCAGCAGGGGTGGGGGGTCTGGGTGGTATACAGCACACAGAAGTAGGGGTGCCCACACTGGCTTTGGAAGTATGTGCCAGAGCTACCAACATGTATGGGAAGACACTGTAGATGGAGCAGTCGTCACCTCTTGCACCTCTTGTGTGTGAGAAGAGATTAAGCTGGGGGTCAGGGACGCAGGCTGGCGGTGGAGCTCCAAGAGCCTCCGTGCCTAGCCAGAGTGAAGTGTTCAGAGGTCATGAGAAGAAGGTAGCGACTGCCTTCACTGGGTGGTGGCAGACAGTGAGACCCGCAGAACTGGGTGTCAAAGAGAACTCCCAACAGAATAAAGAGAGAGCTGGATCAGAGGAGAGACACTGGATCAAGGGAGAGACACTGGATCAGGGCAGAGACACTGGATCAGAGGAGAGACACTGCCTAAGTCCTTCTGTGTCGTTTATGGAGCCTTGAGGTCATCAAGACCAGGGTGACAAAGATAAAAATGGAGAGAGTGTTTTTTAAGAAATATATTTTTAAGTGTGTGTGTGTGTGTGTGTGTGTGTGTGTGTATCTGTGTGCTCATATGGGAGGTACCAACAGAAGCCAGAAGAGGGAGTTGGATGTCATCTACAACATTGGATACATTGACCATAGAAGTGGCAGCTTGGATTGTCGTATTAATATAACGATGTGGTTCAAAGAAAGAACTGGCAACTTGGAGGATGAGGTGATTTGAACAAGAACACCCCCACAGACTGGTGTGTTTGAATGCTTGGCCAATAGGGAGTGGTGCTACTGGAAGGCATGGCCTTATTAGAGTACGTGTAGCCTTGTTAGAGGACATACGTCACTGTCGTGGTGGGCTTTGAGGTCTCATATGCTGAAGCTACACCCAGTGTGGCACACAGTCTCACCATGCTGCCCATGGATCAAGATGTAGAGCTCTCTGCTAGAGCCTCCAGCACCAGAGACCTCGGAAACTGTAAGCCAGCCCCGATTAAATGGTTTCTTTATAAGAGTTGCTGGGATCACAGTGCCTCTTTGCAGCAATAGAACTCAAACTAAGACAGAGGAGGAAGACAGAGACAATTCCTGGCAAAAGCTGGACCAGGAACATGTCAGCAGGAGCAGAAATGGTCCTATGTGACATGCCAACAGACAAAGTCGAGAGCAGGCACACAGGGCTTAGAACCTCGGGATACAGAGACAGGAGGTGGAGATCTGCCCACGCCTCCCACAGATAAGATTCATTTGCAAAAGAGACGGTCCTGTGGATGGGGAGTAAAGCCAGACCCAGCACTAGGTGAGCACAGGAGAGATGGGGAATGGCAGAGAGGAGACCCACCCAGTGCTGCTCTCTGGCCGTCATGAATGTCACAGGAACACACGTGCACACACAGATGGGGAGTTCTAGTTTGAAGTTCTCACGAACCTGACAAGTTTCCCCATGCACCTGAGCAGCTACCCCAGCCTTGTTCTTTCTCCCTCTGCTACTGAAAGGCTCAGGAGCTAGCTGGGAACAGCGGGGCACCTGCTAGCCAAAGGTGAACGAACAGCTATTCCTTTTGCCAAACAGAGGTGTGTGTGGAGGGGAAGATTTCATACCAAGCATCCACCCTTTAGCCTAAATTAAAATGCAAATTGACTGTTGCTGTGAGAGCTCACTGGATACAGCTGCGGGATCAGACACGCCGGGTCCAGGAGGGTGTGCCCAGAGGAGGACTTCTCAGAGGGAGCCGGCTACTTGTCCAACAGTTGCTTAAATTCAGCAAAGAAAAAAAAAATCAAGTCCATCATTATTTCTTTTATATTCTTGATTTTTCTTCCCCTACAAAATCTACCTGATTCAATGGATTTGGGGAAATGTCCGAAGTTCCCGAGGACTCTTTTGTCAGTAAAAGTTCTATTGGTGTCAAGAAGTCTCAGAAGTAAAACAGGAAAAGAGGGAAACATACGTGCACAGGACAAATCAGATAGAACAAGCTTCTGGAGGTCTGATGCTCTTATGCAGAGCTGCAGAGTCTCATAGATCTGTCGGTGCCCTGATCTCCTCTTCCCGGGAGGGGGCAGTGGCATGCCCTCTTCAGGCTGCCTGCCCCTCCACCCTCCTCCCACCCCCGCTTGCCTGGAGAGGAAGTGGACTCTTGTGCGGGTGCACAAATGTGGTCTGCTGTATACACAGAACACCACTTGGGAATGAAAACAGGCAGTAACCCGAAGCACTATAATTAGGTTCTATTTTAAAAATATGATACAAAGTATTTTATGAATCTAAAACTAAATGTATCCATTACTTTAACATTCATATTGAGCAAATAGATTCATAGCTTGTTAAAATGTCTGCTGTGCTCATGAATGGATGCTGGATAATTACGTGGCTCTTTATGAAACAGACATCATGGAGCTGCAGCCTCGAGCCCTGACACAGCCTAAGCGTGGAGCAGGTCAGAGGCAGAGAAAGACGGCCATGAGAGGCAGGTACGAGGGCGCGTGGAGGCCCCGCCCGGAGAGGGGTGATGATGCTTGCAGAGGAATGCCAGATACTTCCAAAAATGTATTTTCAGAAAACCTAAGTTAAAAAACGAAGTGGGCAGGGGGTAGGGGGCTGGAGAGTTGACTCAGCAGCTAAGAATACTGACTGCTCTTCTGAAGATCCTGGGTTCAAATCCCAGAAAACACATTGCGCTCACAATCATCCGTAACGAGATCTGACACCCTCTTCTGGAGTGTCTGAAGACAGCTACACTATGCTTACATATAATAAATAAGTAAATCTTAAAAAAAAAAAAGAACACCTAAGTTAATTTTGTGTATCTATTTGGCAAAAGTTAAATATTTGGTTAGATCAATGTCGATATTGTTGTATAGGCAATTTTAAGATAAGGTTAATATCCAGAGGGCTGGACAGACGGCTGGACAGACAGCGCAGCAGTTAGCAGTACGCCCTGGTCCTCCAGGGGCCTTGGCTTTAATTCCCAGCGTCCACATCAGACAGCCACAACCCCCTGGAAGTCCAGCTCCAGAGGATCTGATGTCTCTGGCCCCAAGGCCACCCACATCAACCAGGCATGCACATGAATACACAGACACAAAGACAGATGCGCACACAGACACAAGATACAAAAACACATACACAGACATACACACTGACACACAAAACACAGATACACTCTAACACACACAGAGTATTTTTAAAAAAAAGGGTTTATATTTAAATTTGTAGATTTTGACTTAAATCAATTACTCCCCATAACGTGTCTAGGTCTCTCCCACACTCACCAGAGAAGCAGAATCAAGGCCGCGGACCACACCACCTCCAGACTTGAGCTAGCAACTCTCCCTGGATCTACAACCTCCACTCACCCTGAAGACTGGATCAGCCAGTTGGCACCATCACCTAAGCACATTCTGTAAGACAAATCGACCTCTCTCACACACAAACCTGCTCTGGCTCCCATGGTAGACACTGCGAGTCCTGCCAACATTCAGACGTGTGTGTGTGTGTGTGTGTGTGTGTAAACACAGATACTGGAGAGGTCAGAAAGTGACCACAGAGCGTGTGATTTATCCCCGGAGAACACCTGTGGGACTGAGAATGACATTCAGTCTTGACACAGTTTGCCATTTGGCTACGAGATTTTATTCTTGGGGCTGGCTCAGTAGGTACAGTGCTTTCTGAGCAAGTGTGTGGTGTGGGGGCCTGAGTTCAGACCCCCAGATGTCACGTAGAGCCAGACATGACGGTACCCATCTGTAATCCCAGAGCTCTTATAGGGAACTGGAGGTGGAGCCCCTTGGAAGCTTGTGAGGCAGCTAGCGAGGCATTTACAATGGTCAGGAAGAGACAAGGTAGAAGGCATGGCCAGATACATGAGGTTGTCTTGTGACCTCTACATTGCATGTCGTGACATGTGCAGTTGCATCCACACAAATGAACACAGACACAGGAACATGCAAACACGCACTTGAGTTTTAAAAACCATTTTTTTTTCAATTGACATCTGTGCAGAGACCACTAGAGGGCAGTCCTGCACTTGGGAGCTGAAGGTGCCTTCTCAAAGGGAATGAATGTACTTCTATTGGGCCACAATGACCAGGACAAACACAGGAAATCACAAGTACATTGAAACCTTTCAATAAAATTTCCTTTTTCTGCCATTTCCTCAGTCATGGATTCTACCTAACAAATGATAACAATTAATTCTCTCAGCCTATTGGTGTTCAAAGCCTTCCCAGACAGGATTCATCTACCCAGCCTCAGAATAGTCTTCCTCAGTGTGGAGAGATACCCAGACTTAATAGATGAAGAGTCAGAGGCTCTGTGCGTGTGGTCTCAGAATGGGTGAAGTTGTGGGCACTATTGGCCATTGATGGCTACTGAGAGGGTTGGAACATTCCGTTTTCTTTAGTGAGGAAATTTTCTTGTTATGTTAGGGAAAGAATCACAGGGCAGGGGCTTGGGCAAGCACAGAGGAGGACAGTGGCAGGCAGGGACAGGAATAAAGGACACTGCTGAGGAGGGTCCCTGAGACCCCAGCATGTCCCTCTACACCGCGACAGAGCAGTACAGTTCTGAGCTGGACATCAGGGCCCAGTTCAGGATGGGATTAAGTTCTCCCTGTTCCTTGCAGGATGGCTGAGGCTGCTCCAGGTGTTCGGCGGGTTATAGAAACTCTAAGGAGAGAAGAGGACACGTCAGGGAGTTCTGAGAGGAGTCGAGAGAGGACCATAGAGAGGCTGTTATGTAACACATTGTATACCTCTTTGCATTTGTCCAAAAATGAAGGAGACTAAAGATTAGGGGGTCTGGGGGGTAGGGTGTAAAGGAAGAGAGAGAGGGGAAGGGGACAAGCCTCAGCAAAGCTCCGTGGGAGTTCGCTTCACACAGGGCTCACGTGGAGCCCGGAGCTTCCCCCAGCCATGGAACCAGACCTGCCTTAAGAAGCAAGGACAAGGTCTTGAAATGCAGCTCAGGCGGCAGGGCTGACGTAGCTTGATTAAAGCCCTGGGTTTACTCCTCAGCACCACACAAACCCAGTGCCATGGCACATCGCTATAACCCCAGCGCTCAGGAGATGAGGCAGGGGAATCTGAAGTTCTAAGTCAGCTTCAGCAAGATGCTGAGTTTGAGGCCAGCCCGGGTCACATTACAAATACAGTAAGGAGAGGAGGATGTTTTGTGGACAGCATTTGCCAGGCGTGTCTAGGGGAAGCCGCTCCAGAGGGTGGTGTCGTCTATCATGGACTCAGTCGTACCTCACCACTAGCCAGTGCCAGCCACTGGGACATGGGTAGCCTGGATGGCAGGGGAAACTGGGTGTGGCCCAGGGTCAGCTGAGATCCAGGGAGGATGCTGACGTGAATCAGATGAGACTGCAAACCTGAGTCTTTCCCACCTCTAACAGTCCTGGGGAGAAGGGGACGAGGAGGGAAACAGAGAAGGGATGAGAGAAAGAGAGGAACAGAGAGAGGAAGAGACAGAGAGAGGGAGGGGTGAGGGAAGAGAAGAGGGAGGGAGGGAGGGAGAGAGAGAGAGAGAGAGAGAGAGAGAGAGCAAGCACGGAAATAGTACTTGGTAATGTTCTCATATTAAAATGGAAGAGGGAAAAATAAGGAAAAGGCACAAGTGGAAGAAGAATCTGCAATAAGGTGTCCATGGAGAGTCGGGGCAGCTCCAGGTCGGCCCCAGCTCTGCGAAGCATCTTGAACCCAGTTCCTGCCCTGTATCAGCAAGGACTGATGGAGCTCGGTTAAGCGCTGTTCATTCCACAGCACGCCGAGCAGCTGCCTGTCTAAGGCTTTCCTCCAAACACACCTGCTGCGGGTCAAACAGTCCTTTGTCTCTGGTCTGTGTAGGATTGTAGCTTGTTCTGTGGCTCAGGGTAGTGCTGATAGCACTGTACATCTGTGGAAGAGATACACTGACCAGAAGAAATTGTCTACATGTATGTGTGTGTATGCATGTGTGTGTATGTGTGCATGTGTGCACATGTGTATATGTACACATGCATGTGTGCATGCATGTGTGTGTGCATGAGTATGTGTATGTGTGAGTGTGTGTGCATGAGTATGTGTGTTCATATGTGTGTATACATGTGTGTATTCATGCTCACATGTGTGTGCACACACGCATGTGTGTAGGTGTGTACATGAGTATGTGTGTGCATATGTATGTACACACGTGTGTGTATTCATGCTCACACATGTGTGTGTGTATGTGTGAGTGTGTGTGCATGCAGGGGGAGGCCAGAGGACAAGCACACTCTCCATCCTTCCAACTTTGATTTGTTTTGAGGCTGGGTCTCTCCATGACCTATAACTAACCATGTAGGCGAGGCTGGCCAGCCGTGAGCACAGGAATCTGAGTGTTTCCGCCTCCCCAGCCCCAACATTACAAACGTGCACAACCACACCCCGTGTTCTGCACAGGTTCTGGTGATTGAACACATGTCCTCACATTGGCAATGCCAGCACTCAACACTTCATCACATGAACCATCTCCTCAGGCCCTGCCTCCCTCAAGAAGAGACCTCTCTCACAGCTTTTACAAAGCATCAACGTTTACTTCAATTTTTTTAAGAGTGAAAAAAATAAACATGAAAATAAAAGATGGGTGTGTTGAGATAAATGCCACTCTCAAGGCCATGCTCTGTCATGAATGGTGCTCTGTGTCATCCGTTTGTTCCCTTGTTAACGGCTCCTCCCTGGTCCTGCATCCCACGTGTCCTCCTCATCGAGTTTCTGTTGCTGTGATAAAATATCCTGACAAAATCAAGGCAGAGGAGAGAGGGCCCACTTTCACTCACAGCTTTCAGATGCAGCCCAATGGGACAGGGAAGGCAAGGTGGCAGGAAAGTGGGCTAGCTCTAGAGTCAGCCAGGAAGGAGGTGGGATAGCTCAAGAATCAGGAAGGAAGAAGATGGGATAGCTCAGGAGTCAGGTGGCAGGAAGAAGGTGGGATAGCTCAGGAGACAGACAGGAAAAAGGTGGGATAGCTCAGGAGTCAGGTAGCAGGAAGGTGGGATAGCTCAGGAGTCAGGGGGTGGGAAGGTGAGCTAGCCGACCACACCACAGCCAAGAGCAGAGAGTGGAAAGGCACACATGCCCAGCACTCAGCCAGATTTCTCCACACAGTCCAGGGTTGAAGCCCAGGGAATGGTTCCGCCCACAGTGGGCTCAGTCTTCCCCCTAGGCATGCCCACAGCCCATCCTGATCTATACAATCCCTTGCCAAGACTCTTCCCAGATGACTGTAGATTGTATCAAGTTGACAATAAACTTAACTTTCACATGGACCCTTCCGCAGGCCAGAGGGAGGGGCTTGGCTGCTTGTCTAGTAAGCAAGACCCGGGCTAGACCAAGAGCCTCAGCGGCATGCTGAGACAATTTGGGTACAGACATTAGGAGCAAATTACCAACAGAACAATCAAGACCTACATCAAGTTTGTGATGGGGAGAGGACTTGTCACCAAGCCTCGAGATTAACCAAGTTCCACGATTACAGCCAAGAGCTCTGCATACAGGCACATGCGCTGATGTCCCAAAGACAGAGCTTTGAGCAAGAAAGCGACATCTCCATTTTGTTCTGGGCTTTTCTTCATCTCCAGTTATCTCCTTCACTTTCTAGACTTGATGTTAAAGTTACTGCTTAATATCCTGCGTCAGTGCTGTCAGGGTGAGGGGACTGAATCACTAGGAACTGAATGCAATCTAGGCTCAGCACGTCAAATACGAGAAGCCTATATTTCAGGGTTATGTTCAATGTGGTATTTGGTTATGGTTTAAGCCTTGCTGAGAGTATAATTTTTAAAGGATTTCTGCAGAAATAAGTTTCTATGACTGCTGTAGGTTTCAAACACTTCTGATCTTTGGTTAAACATACCATACTCATTTTACATCATGATAGATTCTTTTCTTTCTGTGATGTGTCAGGAGCCATATAAATAAATCTAGACAGCAGAGGCTTCCAGAAACGTGACAGGTGGATCTGTAAGACAGCATTAGTGTATAAGTCCAGCAAGGGGAGTTTCTGTGTATTGTGGTATATCATCTCTGAGGCCAGAAAATGCTTTCAAGATTCCATTTTCAGGGTTGGAGAGATGGCTAAATGGTTAGGGAGCTTGTGGAGGACCCAGGCTTGAGTCCCAGCACCCGCACGTGGCTGGCTCACAACTGTCTATAGAACTCCAGTTCTAGGGGATCCAGCGCCATCTTCTGGATTCTGCAAACACTGCACCCATTTAGAGTCCTTGCATACAAGCAAACACCATACACACAAAACTTTAAAAGGCTTTTAAACAAGATTCTATTTACCAGAAGATGAGGGTTAGTTGCAGTAGGGGAGAGGCAACAGCAGCAGAGATTGGGCATGGGATGGATACATTAAAGATAATTGGTTCCACAAAATGGCCAGGTGGGTAAAGATACTTGTTACACAGCCTGGCGACCTGGGATTGACCCCCAGAATCCACGTGAAGGTGGGCGGAGTGAATCGACTCCATCAAGCCAGCCTCTGACCTCCACACACGTGCCACAGCACACCCGCACCCCCCCCCACTAACAAAGTCTTAAAAGGGTACCTCTCGCTCTTCAAAATATTCCAAAGATCAACACTATTTACTAGTTTTTCCTGTGCTTTATGATGTTGAAATTACTAAATTAGTCCTGAAAATATTCTGTATGGTTCCCAAGAGACTTGGCAGGCCCTCTGCTGCCACCGCACAATGACTCGCAGTGATTGCTATTTAACACAGTCGAGGCCGTGGGTATCTGTAAATAAGGCCCCACAGCAGCTTACAAGCAGTTCATTTAGCAATTTGCTTTGCTAATGAAAGCAGCAATTCCATTTACAGAACTGTCAATGATACCAGGGGAGCCAGACTAATACTCATGTGTGTGGCTGCCAACACACATGGGTGCCGCTATAGACAGAGACTGGGAGAGCATGGGGACCCCCAAAACCTACAGAGCTCTTGGACAGCAATGTTGCTAAACTCCCTATACCCACACTCTCTCCGAGTCATGTCCCCCCCTTCTTGCTGTGCATGAACCACTGCAAGCTAGGCTCAAACACTCTCCATGCTGCCATTCCGTCCAACCCTTGACACCCATCTGTTCATTTGCTATTCCTGGATCAATAAGATACACACTCATGTTGCTATCTCATAGGTGGGAGCAGAGGCACATTACAGCTTATACCGCAACATGTGAAGTTCGCTTCTGTGCCTAGCGTTCTGGGTCCACACCTATTTCCCCGGCTCCCACTGTGTCAGAGGCCTCCATCCTGGCTGGCACATAGTGGGACCTCCACAAACACAGCTGCTCCGTTCTAACTTCAAATGCTACACTAACTACTAGCTGTGTGTCTTGCAAGTGAAGTCCCCACAACTGGGAGAAATTTGTCACCGTTGTCAGACAGGGAGTCTCTTCGGGAGCTGGGCAGAGTCTGAGATCCAGTGGGTTCGGTGATGTACACACTTCAGAACATCTCCAAAGGAGGAGTCCTCAGCAGAGGATCCCTCTGCTCCAGGCCCCAGCCACATTAGTAATGAGCAAGGGGTCCATGGTGCCACCCAAGGGTGGCAGCTACAGTGACTAAGAATCAGACTTCAGGCATTTCTCAACTGAGGCTCCTTCCTCTCAGATGACCACAGTTCAATCCAGCACTGAAGTCAAAGGAAGGAAGAGATCAGTTTGGACTCCAGCCTTGACCACAACATTGAGAGAGACAGAGAGACAGACAAAGAGGATAACTAAACATAATAAAAGCAGGAGTTTAGCTTCACGCAGTTACAGCGTCTGCTGTTTTCATTCCCGAGCCGACGGTACCTAGAGTCCGCCAAGGTGCCTGCTCTCACCCTGTATCTCCCCTTCCTGTTCCCCACCATTTCTGAAAGGCTAGGTTGTGAGGATCTCCATCCACAAATGCTATGCTGGGAGCAGAAACAAGCCGGACGCCTGAGGGACAAGGGAAGAGGGGCAGTTCTGATCACCTCAAAAACATAGGTGTCGAGTGAAGCACACAGACTGTAGAGGGCCTTTCTTTTAAATAAGCACCTTTAAAAAAATCTACCCTCTAGCTGGAAAAGGGACTGAAGGAGCTGAGGGGGTCTGCAGCCCCATGGAGGGAGCAACAGTGTCAACTGGCCAGACCCCTGGGAGCTCCCGGGCACTGGACCACCAACCAAAGAGTACACATGGAGGGACCCATGGCGCTGGCCACATATGTGGCAGAGGATGGCCTTGTTAGATATCTTGGATATCAGTGAGAGAAAAGGGCCTTGGGCCTGAGGTGTTCGATGCCCCAGTGCAGGGGAATGCCAGGGCGGGAGGACGGGAGTGGGTGGGTGAGCACCCTTGTAGAGGCAGAGGGAGGGGGATGGATTGGGGGTTTCCAAAAGGGAAAACATTTGAAATGTAAATAAAGAAAATATCCAATAAAAAAAAAGTCTACCCTCCTTCAGGTCCCCTGTGTCCGCTTGTGCGTGTTTCCGTGCCTGGGCCGGTGGGTGCATGCATGGGTAGGTCAGACAGCCCCAGGTATCCATCACCTTGTCTGACACGGGGACAGGGTCTTGCTGTTTGCTGCTGTGTGCATTAGGCTGGCTGGTCCCCAGGCTTCTGGGGACGCTCCAGTCTCAACTGCCAGCTCTCTGTGGGAGTGCTGGGCTTACGGGTACAGGCAGAGTCTTCTCTGGCCTTTATGTCGGCTCCGAAGATTTGGACTCCGGGTTTTCATGCTTTGGTGACAGGCACTTTACCTGCAGAGTCAGCTCCCTGCAGAAATGCCTTTAACAGGATCGTGGGTGGACCACTCTGTTCAAACTCAATGTTGTGGTCAAGGCTGGAGTCCAAGCTGATCTTTTACTTCCTTTGATTTCCAGCGCTGGATTGAACCCAGGACCTTGCACAGGCTAGGCGAGCACTCTGCCGGCATATTCTATATTCCCAGTATCATAGGTATAATATACTGAGTATATTCCCAGCTCCCTTTTGACCTTCTATTTTGAGACAGATTCTCCATGAATTACCTAGGATGGCCTTGAACTTGTGACCCTCCTGCTTTAGCTTCCTAAGGGCTAGGATGACAGGCTGGCACCATCATGTCTAGCTTGAATCATTGTCTCCACCACCATTAAGAGAGTCTGTTGGCATTCTGTGGGTGGCCGGGCTCATGCCAAATTTCTGGTAAGACCATTTATGTCATATACACATATAGCAGCAAGGCACTGTCAGTCTGTGTGGAACGCAGCATCCACAGCTATGATGTGAGAGAGGCAGGGTGTGTTTACTCTAAATGGCACAGCCCTGGTACCACCCAGTTCTGGCTAGCATCTCCAACTGGGGCAGGGGACCCTAGCCACATGTTCTGCAACACAGATGCCTCGTGTCCAGAGTCACTGAGTGAGAGATTTATTTATTTAGCTCCCAATGTTCTCTCATGAATTACACCAACACCCGCACTCACCCAGAGTGCACCCCCGGTGTCACGTGACCTGGTATATAGGTGTGCGCCCAACAGAACCTGCCAATGTTTCATAATTGAGGACTGTGGTGAACACTGATCATTTCATGACTACATTAGATGTCACCACAGGTCCTCATTTAAAGGTATCAGTCAAGCCAGCCCTCACTACTAGCGCCATGCCCGGGTTTGCAGCCACGGCCAGTGAACTGTCTCCCAGGGATCCAGTTAGCATGGAAACCTGGGAATTTTGGGGTGCTAACACAGCTTGGTTATCTTCATGGTCTCTGAGAACGACTACCCTGCCTGAGACCTGGATACATATTTAACGGGCTCCACAGGAATCAATAAATCAAGTCCTGGTGCAAAAGGAAAGCTGGATCCTCACACTGGGGGTGATCATCAGCACAGGTGTGTGCAAAGATGGAGGCCTGGCGGCACAGAAGACTAGGGTGGAAGCCCCTCCCTCCCCCTCCCCCCACAGCTGCCATGACAGGCAGGGCGACAGTGCTATAGTGCGGACTGGTTGACAGGCTTCCTTCCTTCCACTAGCTCCACCCTCTGGGATCAGTTCATGCCTGTCTTCACTCCACAAGACTAACTTCCTCTCAGTCACGCCTAACCAAAGAGCACACACCTCCACGTTTACCGGGGTCACGCCTGGAGTGAGGCCAACGGCATTGAGCTCTCCCTTGCTCTGTAAAGGGCACACTTATCAAGCCAGGGTCTTAGAGGATAGAGAAGGCCCAGCTGTGTGTTTGGGGACACATCTGTTCCAGACATGATAATTCAGGGCAGGCATGCTAGTGCATGCTTTTAATCCAAGTGTAGCACTTGGGACGCAGAGGCAGATGGATCTCTGTGAGCTCTGGATTAGCCAAGAATATACAGGGAAACCTTGTCTAATAAGCAAATAAGAAAGAAAGAAAGAAAGAAAGAAAGAAAGAAAGAAAGAAAGAAAGAAAGAAAGAAAGAAAGAAAGGAAGGAAGGAAGGAAGGAAGGAAGGAAGGAAGGAAGGAAGGAAGGAAGGAAGGGAAGGAAGGAAGGAAGAGAAAGAAAGAAAAGAAAAGAGAAAAGAAAAGAAAAGAAAGAAAAGAAAAAAAAGAAAAGAAAAGAAAAGAAAAGAAAAGAAAAGAAAAGAAAAGAAAAGAAAAGAAAAGAAAAGAAAAGAAAAGAAAAGAAAAGAAAAGAAAAGAAAAGAGGTGGTGGTTCAGGAGTCCTACCCTCCACTCCCACATTCCCTCCCAAGACATCAGCTTTCAGTGTGATTAGCTGCAACTGCTCTGAAGGCCCTGGCCAGTTCCTCATCCTTGCTATGAACTCCTCCCTAACACTCCTCACACTCCTCCCTCACTGTCCTCTACCACTCCACAGACTCTTCCCTAACACTCCTCCCTCATACTCCTCACATTCCTCCCTACCACTCCTCAGACTCCTCTCTAACACTTCTCCCTAACACTCTTCCCTAACACTCCTCCCTAACACTCCTCCCACTCCTCCCTACCACTTCTCACACTCCTCCCTCCCACTTCTCCCACTCCTTGCACTCTACCCTAACACTCTTCCCACTTCTCCCTAACACTCCTCCCACTCCTCCCTAACACTCCTCACATGCCTCCCTAACATTCCTCCCACTCCTCCCTCCACTCATTACATTCCTCTCTACCACTCCTCACACTCCTCCCTTACACTCCTCCCTCACACTTCTCCCACTCCTCCCACTCCCATACTTTCTCTGTATTTACTCCCTAGAGCAGTGGTTCCCAACCTTCCTAATGCTGCGATGCTTTAGTAGAGCGCCTCAGATTTGGTGACCCCAACCATTATTTCCACTGCTACTTTATAATGTAACAGTGTTACTGTGATGGATTGTCATGTAAATATCTGTGTGTTCTGTTGGCCTTAGAGGCCCCCAAAAGGTCGTGACCCACAGGACATGTGACACACGACAGTGAGATCCTGTCTCAAAAACAAAAAACCAAAAAAACAAAAAACAAACCTAAATTAAATAAATTAGAAAGATATTTTTCTTATCTAACTAGGTTAATGGAAACTTAGAAGATAAAACATAGAATAAGAGGAAAAGTCAGAAGGCTCATTGGGGTTCAAGAGAGAAAAGTGTGGCGGCAAAGTGTGGGTTTGCCTGAGGTGCACCACAAAGTCCATGGGGGGATTTGAAGCACGGGGTTGGCATGGTAGCGACTCACCGCCAATGGGAACCTAGCGAGCTGGGTGGAAAGATTGTGGAGCTCTGAGTCAGAGTCTCCACAAGGTAAGAACTGGCTGGCCAGACCGACAGGGCAGAGAGTTGTCGGCACAAGCGTGGAAACATGCCTGTTCATTTTTTAATATTTCCCATAATACCTTTCCTAACCAACACTCACTATATATTCCCTGTGTACCCACCAAAGAATCTGCTATTAGTATCATTACCTTGAAAACACAGAGCCAGGCGGCTAGGGAGAGCCCGGTGGGTAAATTGCTGGGCACCCTGAGATCGGATCCCAAGAGTTGATGTGAAAAGCCGGCTGTGGCCAAATGTATTTACAACCCCAGCATCAAGGCACAGGGACAACCCCAGAGCTCACTGGGCTCCAGGATCTGTGGGAGAGCTTCTCTCGAAAAGTCAGGTGGGGGCTGTTGAGGAAGACACCCATGCTGACCTCTGGTTTTCATACCAGCACACATGCAGTCTCCTGCACACAGGTACACACACACACACACACACACACACACACACACACGAAGTCTCTTGGACACAGGTGCATGCACACAGGTGTACATACACATACATAGTCTCCTGCATATAGGTGCACATACACACATAAACACACATATGCACAGTCTCCTGTACACACTCTCACACAATCTCCTGCCCAGAAGTGCACACACACACACACACATACATACATACACATACATAGACTCCTGCACACAGGTGCACACACACACATACATACACATGCACAGTCTTCTGCACACACACTCACACACACAGTCTTGTGCACACAGGTGCACACTTTTACACACATGCACACGTTTCCCACACACACATACATACAGGATTTGAAGAGAATATGATTAATTTGAAGAGAATATGATTAATCCCATTCATCAAGTTGGTAGAGCCACAAGATAAAATCAAGGCCTGCAGGGATGGATTTTTTCCCTGATCTAAAAGATGTTTGCTTTGAGGACTTCAATCTCCCATCCCTGTAAGAAGCGCTCACTTCCTTGTTTCATAACTGAGAACCAAGGAGGGATGAGATGTGGCTGGCAGGTCAGTGCAGAGAGGACAAGAGCAGGAGTTGAAACAACGGCAACACCCGACTGAGGTGTGACACTTTAAACTCGATTTTCATGTCCCTGGCACCATCAAGCTGTGGCATGTTTGGTTTGCTCTCCTGGAACGCCCACCTGCTGGCGTGGGCTCTGTTTTATTAAGAAAACAGACTGGGGCTGGGGAGATGGCAGAGAGGATGAAGTGCTGGCTGTTCAGTCAGATCGCCAGCAGCCAGGCCTGAAGCCCGGCCCAGCGATGTGTCTGCCACCCCAGCACTGGGGGCACAGACAGGAGGATCCCTGCTGCCCATTGGCCAGTTAGGCTAGCCAACTGGCAAGCTACAGTTTCATCATGAGACTGTCTCAAAAAAACCAGTTAGAGGGCGACTTAGAACATATCTATATGTGTATGCATACCCACCTCGCATACACGTACATATCTATACTATACACACACACATACATGTGTGCACACACACACACACGTGTGCATACACGGTAAACAAATGGCCGCATGCTGGGAAGGAAGGCGGTGCTAAGAATAGCCACATCTCTGGGACACTGAACAGGAACTAAACTGACAAGAACTTATGAGCTCAGAGAGGCAGCCAGAGTTGTTGATAGTTATTGCTGCTGAAAGAGAAAATTCCAGGGTTCATGTCTGTATCGACTCCAAACTGTCTTTGTGAGTTGTTAGCTCCCACTCCTCTGAGTAGGGGTAGCATGAAAAATAATTGCAGCCTAGCACATTGCCCACGTTTTAGGGGCAGCGTCGGAAACGCAGATATCAGACACTGTGTTTTAGAGCTAGTCACGTTTAGGAAGCGCAGCGGCTCGGAGCTGTCAGTCATCCCCTGCTCAGGAAGATTGCGAGTGTGTTGATGCTTCGACCTGGGGAAGCGGGGACCATGCATGTGTTAGGAGTCCTCATGACTTTACAGTCAAGAGAACCACAAGCTTGCTTCACAGGGAGAAGATGATAACCCGCAGAAGACCTCCAATGTGTGTGATTCCAAGATCTCCCTCTTGTCTGGTTTCTGCTCAAAGTTAGCATGCTACTGGCAGTGTCCTTGGGAGGACAATGGGGGAGCACATTTCTTCTGGGCAAAGATCACTTTTGAGGGTCTGGAGATGGGGCTCATACCAAGTGTTTGCCTTCGTGCAGAAGACCTTGGACTCAAACCCAAGCTCTGCAGGAGCCAGGTGTGGCTGCATATCTCACCCCCCCCCCCCCCACTCCCCGTGGGAGGCACTCAGGAGGGCCGGGGCTACACTGCATTCTTAGCTACATCAGGAGTCTGAGGCCAGCCTGGGCTAAATTCCATCCACTGTATCCTCTCCATTCTCAAGGCCCTACAGGATAACGCCAGTTCATTGGCACCTCCAATCCTTCAAAGTTGCTGAGGTTCCTATTTGCTAACTACTACCCAGGAAAGCACCTGCCTACCTGGTTCTGGAGATAAATGTCTCATCTATAAAAATCTGTCAGAGACAAGGCTGCTAAGGAGAGAGAGAGAGAGAGAGAGAGAGAGAGAGAGAGAGAGAGAGAGAGAGAGAGAGAGAGAGAGAGAGAGAGAGAACGAGAACAAACTTCCCTTACTTCCCTTAGCTGGCTGACTTCAGAACAAGTTTGGAAACACAGTTGTCTTATTAACTTCCTTTTCTGGGGTGCATCTGTCTGTTCCTTGTATGTTCCCTATATTTTTAACCCACTTGCCAAGTTTTTAGCTTTCTAGAACTCATCTTTTGATCACCTCAATAAAAACTACAGTGCCTACCACCCAGAAACCCTGGACCATGACACTAGACAGTACCTACTACCCAGACCCCTGGACCAGAACACTGGACAGTACCTACCACCCAGAGCCGCTGGAGCAGGACACTGGACAGTACCTACCACCCAGAGCCCCTGGAGCAGGACACTGGACAGTGGCTACCACCCAGACCTCTGGACCAGGACACTGGATCTTCCACCTACACTGCATTAAGTCTGGTTTTGCTTGAGTGACACATCACACAATTTCTGTTGCAGTCGCAAGTGAAAAGCATCATCTGTGTTTAGCTCAAAGAAAGAAAGGGACTTCCAGTGAACCCCCTCCAAGACTCCATTGCTGTATTAGGAATTGGGATGTGGAGAGGAGGGCACATTTTAGAAACCAGAAGAATTTCAGGAGATGTTGCACAAGAAGACCACAGCACTCTGCTGGTCAAATGACAGAATAAATGATGCTACCATATTAACCATAGGCTGGTACCACACAGAGAACTGCGGTCTGCAAACCCAGGCTCCGCACCTGGCTCCCACCCTGTATATAATAACACTGACCAATCAGAAACGCTCTCATTAGCATAGGGGGAATTACACGATGATAACTCCAGATTGAAAGGATGATGGCTCTGAAATAAACTGCTGCAACTCATCTTGCAGCAGGCAGCTGCCACACCTCAACACTACATCTGTCTTTCTACTCTGACACACTTCACTCAGGAAGTGCTGATGCTGTATCCAAACCCACCCCATCAGAACACAGTCGGGGTGTGTGTGTGTATGTACAGATGTGGCCTTTTCCAGGTATATTTGTACACAGTGGTTGCATGACTTTCCCTGGGAAGACATGAACAAATATCATTCATTCCTAGACAGGCTGCAACAGACCTCAGAAATGACACTCCCCCAGCAAAGTCCAGCCTTTGTGGGTCACTCATTGCTATGAATAAACACACAACAAAAGCAATATAAGCGGGAAAGAAGTGACTGCTCACAGTGTGAGGGTATAGTCCATTACGGCGGCCATGATGGCAGGAACTGGAAGCTGCTGGCCATGTGACATCCACAGGGACAGCGTGGGATACGCGCTGGGTTCTACTCGCTTGGCTTCTCTGGGCTTCACAGACATGGCCAGAGGTTTGTCTCCAGGGTGACTCTAGATCTCAGGTGGACAATCATTATTAGCCAATAGCTTGTGAGCCAGGGGGCTGGCTGTGCTTCTTACAGGAGGGTGGGTGAGGGGACAGTGACAAGAGCATGTGAGACTCAAAGGCAGATCACCAAAGGGCCCACCCCACTCACAAAACTCACTTCCTCTCCCTCAGCACTGCCTGCCACCTATGCAACCTCACAGCAGGGCCTTGAGACTCGCAAAGTTTCCGGGCTTAAGTCTTACGAGCTTCCCTCCAGAAGGGAATGTTTCAGTTCTGCAGAAATAATTTTACTAATTTATATCTTCTTCATCTTATGCATATTGTCTCTCATAAGACTGAAACATAACTTTATAATAATATTAAACTGAATTTTAAAAAAATCAACCATCCACAATTCTACCACTTCAACACGAACGATATGCCCATCAATCTCTGCCTTCTGTACCAAGCATCTTGGCCAACAAAATGAGCAGGCAAGTTCTCTCCCATCTTCCCACAAAGTGACTCAAAGTCACAGCCCACAACCACTCAGCAAACGTCCTGGTGTGTGCATGAGGTTCGGGGCTGGAGATTCCTGTAGCATGCCTTCTGTGAAGTAACCACACCAGAGAACTGCATTCCTTTTGCAAAGCAGCTGCAGTCCTTCTCAGAAGAGGGGTGCATCTCTGCGCAAGCAGAAATTACACCGATTTGTTGGCTGCAGATTTGTCCTTTTGATGGTGTCCTTTGCTTTACAGAAACTTTGTAATTTTATGAGATCCCATTTGTCAATTCTTGATCTTAGAGCATAAGATATTGGTGTTCTGTTCAGGAACTTTTTCCCTGTACCGATGTCCTCAAGGGTCTTCCCCAGTTTCTTTTCTATTAGTTTCAGAGTGTCTGGCTTTATGTGGAGGTCTTTGATCCATTTGGAGTTGAGCTTAGTACAAGAAGACAAGGATGGATCAATTCGCATTCTTCTACATGCTGACCTCCAGGTGAACCAGCACCATTTGTTGAAAAGGCTATCTTTTTTCCATTGGATATTTTCAGCCCCTTTGTCGAGGATCAAGTGGCCATAGGTGTGTGGGTTTATTTCTGGATCTTCAATCCTGTTCCATTGATCCACCTGCCTGTCACTGTACCAATACCATGCAGTTTTTAACACTATTGCTCAGTAATATTGCTTGAGGCCAGGGATACTGATTCCCCCAGAATTTCTTTTGTTGTTGAGAATAGTTTTAGTTATCCTGGGTTTTTTGTTATTCCAGATGAATTTGAGAATTGCTCTTTCTAACTCTATGAAGAATTGAGTTGGGATTTTGATGGGTATTGCGTTGAATCTGTATATTGCTTTTGGCAAAATGGCCATTTTAACTATATTAATCCTGCCGATCCATGAGCATGGGAGGTTTTTTCAGTTTTTGAGATCTTCTTCTATTTCCTTCTTCAGAGTCTTGAAGTTCTTGTCATACAGATCTTTCACATGTTTGGTAAGAGTCACCCCAAGGTACTTTATACTGTTTGTGGCTATTGTGAAAGGTGTCATTTCCCTAATTTCTTTCTCAGCCTGCTTATCCTTTGAGTATAGGAAGGCTACTGATTTGCTTGAGTTGGTTTTATAACCTGCCACTTTGCTGAAGTTGTTTATCAGCTGTAGGCGTTCCAACAAACTGGGAAAAGATCGTCACCAACCCTACATCAGATAGAGGGCTAAGATCCAATATATACAAAGAACTCAAGAAGTTAGACCCCAGAAAACCAAATAACCCTATTAAAAATGGGGTACAGAGTTAAACAAAGAATTCTCACCTGAAGAACTTCAGATGGCAGAGAAACATCTTAAAAAATGCTCAACTTCACTAGTCATCAGGGAAATGCACATCAAAACAACCCTGAGATTTCACCTTACACCAGTCAGAATGGCTAAGATTAAAAACTCAGGAGACAGCAGGCGTTGGAGAGGATGTGGAGAAAGAGGAACACTCCTCCACTGCTGGTGGGGTTGCAAATTAGTACAACCACTCTGGAAATCAGTCTGGCAGTTCTTCAGAAAACTGGGCATGTCACTTCCGAAAGATCCTGCTATACCACTCTTGGGCATATACCCAGAGGATTCCCCAGCATGTAATAAGGATATATGTTCCACTATGTTCATAGCAGCCCTATTTATAATAGCCAGAAGCTGGAAAGAACCCAGGTATCCCTCAACAGAAGAATGGATGCGAAAAATGTGGTATATATACACAATGGAGTACTATTCACCCATTAGAAACAATGAATTCATGAAATTCTTAGGCAAATGGATGGAGCTGGAGAACATCATACTGAGGTAACCCAGTCTCAAAAGATCAATCATGGTATGCACTCACTAATAAGTGGATATTAGCCTGGAAAACTGGAATACCCAAAACATAATCCACACATCAAATGAGGTACAAGAAGAACGGAGGAGTGGCCCCTAGTTCTGGAAAGACTTAGTGTAGCAGTATAAGACAAAACCAGAACAGGGAAGTGGGAAAGGATGGGTGGGAGAACAGGGAGAGGGAAGGGGGCTTATGTGACTTTCAGGGAGTGGGGGACCAGAAAAGTGGAAATCATTTGAAATGTAAATAAAAAATATATTAAATAAAATTAAAAAAAAAAGAAATTACACTGAGCTATGGCACGTTTCCCTACAAGCGTGGGTTCTACAGAGCCCAATCATCGGCCCATCCCCGACTATGTGAGAAAGCCACAGCCTAAGAAACACCGTGCTCCCGGCTCCCTCCCTTTCCAGCGGGCTGACAAGGCAATTTCACTCCTTTTGGATAGACACCTAGTTTTTTGTTGTTGTTTGTTTTTAAAATAACAGAGCAGAGTTATACTACAATAGCAACAGGCTCAGGGGTCTGGACATGACAGCCAGCAACATTACTATGGGCAGGTGATGACAAGTTTCATGTTTATATATTCCTCTCTAACCTCTCTAACCACATCCTGCCACATGTGGACCGCAGTACATACAGGCAAACCGAGGCTCTGAGGAATTAAGTCACTTGTGGAAGGTCACACAGATAAATGGTAGAAAACATGAGGTCAGAATGTAGATGAACTATAGGCTTGGGCCCAGGGCTTTTGTATACTAGTTAAGCACTCTGGGAACCAAGTCTTATCTCCAGTCCCCAGTCTCTAGCTTCTTTAGAAGAAGAAAAAGTCAAAGAGGGAGGAGGGGAAGCCTGCCTGGGGAGCATGCTGGGAAATCTGGCCTGTGATTTCAACCTGGACAAGATGCTCTGAAATGTTTTGTAAGACTCCATTTCCTTCCAGAATTCAACTTACCAGATAAACATTTGGGGTTCAATGCTGAGTTAAGGAAGCGCGTGCATGCCCTGCTCGGATGAGGAGAGGAAACTCCTGGGGCTTAGAGATTACAAAGTGCCTTTCCTCTCAGCCTGACAAGGAGCAGGGACAACCTAAGCCGCTCGCCTCACTCGAGGCTGCTGCGAGGTCATAGGCTCTTGGAAGAAAGACTTGGTGTGCACCTCATCTCCTCAGAAACTTGATCCAGAACCAGTCCCATCTACAGGGACTAACGCAAGCTCACTGGTAAGGCAACTTTGGGCCCTGACCTGGCTCCCTCAGTAGCTGCCTGTTGCTCCTCAGCCGCCACAGGATATCCCGTTCTTCTACACTGTAACTCCGCCAAGAGAAATACACAACACTGGAGCAGGTGCCAGCGGCCATGCTGATTTATGAACTAGTCCTCGGAGCCTGACTGACTGTGGGAACAGAGGTGCCTTTGTGTAATGCTGTTCCTCTTCAAGGCTCCATGGACCTTTCTGAGCTCTGTTGGACAGTCTATCTGAGTCTATCTGAGTGATAAGGGTTTCAAGGGGGACATGAAATGGGGAAGGACTCACAGAAACATCTACTGCTGCGTGCTATCATGTAACTTCGCCTTCACTAGCAAAATAGAACAATCGCGTGATCAACAGGCCTGTGCATTTATTTAGCCTTTGTCTGTCACTCTCTCCTGATTCCTTTGAGACACGGTCTCTCTCTGAATCTGGGGCTCACACTCTCTTTGCTGGTCTGGAAGCCAGCAAGCCTGAGCAGGTCCCCTCTTTGCCTTCTGAAGCCGAAGTGACAAAACATGAAGGAAGGGCCACCTTGCTACCCAGATGTCAGGACCCCAATGCTGACCCCCATTATTACACAGCCAGGTCTTTTAACCTTAAGTCCCTGGGCTTGAGCCTTCAACAGGAAGGGCTTGGGATGGTTTTGAGAGGATATGGGGAGAAACAGGGGACAGGAACACTGTGATCAGAAGGAACTGTGATGGGACAAGTGAGAGACTTTGCTCTTCATGTTTCTCAGACTTCAATCTGGTGGATCCTGTGAGAGTCCCGGGACAGTGGTGGAGACCTAAGCAGCAAGGGAGTGACCAGTGTCTACTCCTGGTCCCCACAGAGTCCCCACAGAGCCTGTGTCAGGAACAGTGCTATCCTGGCTGCGAAGAAGAGATCTGTGAGACCAGCTCTTTCTCAGTACCCTTGTTGGGTGTGTGTGTTTACACATGCGTGTCCATGTGTTTATGTATGTGCTTGTGTTTGTATGGATGGATCTCCTTCTGTGTTTGTGTACATGAGGATGCATATGTATGTGCATGCACTGTGTGTGTGTGTGTGTGTGTGTGTGTGTGTGTAGGCTAGAGGTCAACCTTGAATGTCACTTCTCAGGAGATGACCATCTTATTTTTTGAGGCAAGGTCACCCACTGGTCAAAGCTGGGCTGGCTGGCCAGAAAGTCCCAGGGATCCCCCTGTCTCCAAACCCCCAGTGCTGAACTTATGAGTATAACTATACCTGAATTTTTGATGTGGGCTCTGAGTACTGAACTCAGGTCCTCATGCTTATGTGGCAAGCATTTTACTGACTGAACTGTCTCCACAGCCTCTTTTTATCTTCTGTGGTACTGGCTATCATAGGTATTCAGTTCATGGTGTTAGTGTTTTCATAGTCTTAGTTAACAAGGACACATCAGCTGTGGGTGGTGCTTAATGGATGGGAGCACTACTATTTACAATGACAGGAGCACTACCATTCATGAGGAGCACTACCATTCATGAGGAGCACTACCATTCATGAGGGACACTACCATTCATGAGAACTGTTTTCCATAGGAAGATGCTGACTCTGCTGCTGGACTCTGATGCAGTAATTATGTGTTGTTAATAAACTTAACTGTTCAATTCCTATACTTTGACTTCTGCACAAATCACCTTGCTGTTGGAGTGGCCCTTTTAACTATCACAGAGAAAAACTATTAAACTTCCCAAAGCCAATAACCCTGGTACATGTTTTATTGACAGCAATAGGGGAAAAATTGGTTTCACATAAGTTGTTAAGAATAGAAGCATTAATTAACTCAAAGGCTTATGGTGCATGGCATTCCCAGATGCTAAACTGGAAACGCTATCAAAAATAAGTATTTGGGACTTGGGGAGAAGATTCAAAGATGCATAACAAATCTAGAACATTTATTCAATCAAATATAAATATCGGACCTCTATGGGAGTCTAGCAGTCTAGCTGAGGCCTGTTCTCACTGTCCTGTGAACCCCACTCCACTTCACCCACAAGCTGGGAACTCTAGCTGGGAAGGCAGGAGTAAAACACCACAGATATGAAAGGAAAATGCTGGGCCTTGGAACACACAGCATAACACAGTAGTAGTTGGCCTGGGTTGTTAGCAGGAGTCCCACAGGCAAAGGAACAGGAAGAACATTCAGGCTGTGATCCAGCTTGGGAGAGCCAGGATGTAGGCAAGCCAGACAGTCAACAAAGAGATGTGGGCAATGAGACAGCTCCGTGGGTCCTGACACGATCCCTAACAACCCTGGTGTCTGGGAAGTTGTGCCCAGATACTTCAATAAAAATACCCCAATGAAAAGCAACTTAGAGGACCAAGGGCTCATTGAGCTCACACTTCTAGGTAACTGTCCATCACTGCAGGGAAGTCACAGCAGCAGGGACTTGAAGCAGGTCACATACCTCCACAATCAAGAGCAGAGAGAACAGATGCATGCTTAGTACTCAGCCAGCTTAATCAAGAGCAGAGAGAATGGATGCATGCTTAGTGCTCAGCCAGCTTAATCAAGAGCAAAGACAATGGATGCAGGCTTAGTGCTCAACCAACTTTCTCTATTCTTACACAGTCTGGAGCCCAAGCCAGAGAAATGGTGCTGCCCACTTTCTTACATCAATTAAGGCAGTCAGGACTGTCTGCCTGCAGACATAGCACAACCAAAACCAATCTAGATAATTCCTCAACTGACTCTCTTCCCAGGTGATCCTAGGTGCTGTCAAGTTGACAATGAAACCAACCACCACTTCGGGACTCTGTGGTTCTCTGCCAATGGCACTAGACTAGGAACAAACAAAAGTTTAATTAGCAGGAACTGCGTAGAGACTAAGATAATCCCACAGCCCTTGCTTATTTTAGAGTTATGTGTCATGTGGCCCAACAAAGGCAGCGACTTTGAAAACACAAGAGAAAGCAGCTGAAAACAGCATTTTTGTAAGTGAAGTGCGGCCTCCAGTTCCCTGCAGCCCTTGAGGTAGAGTCTAAAAACTCACTAGAACCCAGACAAAATAGTCCCTGCAGGGTGTGGGCAAGCTGGGCCTCAGATGCCAAGGCCACGTGAGGCTCGGGACCAAAGGGACCCAGTCACGCCACTATCCCTGCTGAGATCAGGTGTCAAAGGAAAAACTCGCTGGGACTCTGGTGGAAGAACCCAGAGAAGAGACGAACATCTCATCTGAAAATGTGAGGATGTGGAGAGGTGAAAGACCGGGTATGGCAGGAGAAACTGACTACAGAAAGCCAGCTTTTCTGAAACCTGTGAAGTGTGGCACCGTCGAACCATCAGAGTCTCGATGTAACGCAGTGGTAGAGGGGAACATGCCGCCTGTGTTGATGAATTCTGACCATCGACGTGACAGGGTCTAGAATGACCTGGGGGACACAGCTCTGGGAGTGTCTGCGGGGGAGACTCCACTGAGTTAACTGGGGTGGGAAGGCTCACCCTGAGAGTGCTGTGGACTGAATACAAAGGAGAAAGCAAGCTGAGTACTCGCATCTAGCTTCCTGACAGCGAAGGCTTGGTGACCAGCTGTCTCCTCCCTCAAACTGAACCTAGATGAACTCTTCTTCCTTACCTGCCACCGCCAGGTGTTTTCCACAGTAAAGTAGCCAGGACACGACACACATGAGAAGGGATGGACAGTGTAGCTCACACCGGCGACCCCAGTGCTCACAGACAGAGGCAGGAAGGAGAGGACTCACAGCCTGTTTTGGCTCCATAGTGGCGCCCAGGTTAAGAGACTTGATAAGTACCAAAGGGAAAGTCACCAGAAAGGCTACATGGGCAATCCCCACTCACTCATTCCATCACATGAATGGAACACATGTCCTGTATGAGATACCGTGTTCTCTGAGGCCACATATTTAAATGCCAAGAACTAAAGATGGGAGAATTAACACTTCCAAAATCTATACACTGACAACAGAAGAATGTTATGGATTAATGCAGAGATCTAGAGGGAAAGTTCAGACTTGTTAAGACACTCAAACTTAATGGTGTCTAAAATCATGTTTCACTCAAGCAGATGGTGTAAAGGTGGGAGGAATGGCCCAGTGGTTAGGAGTGCCTCCTGCTATAGCAGAGGACCAGATTTAGTTCCCAGAATCCACACTGAGTGGCAGCTGCCTGTGACTCCAGATCCATGGGCTCTGACACTCTTCTGAATTCTGTCAGCACTGGCACCCCCTTTCACACGCACAGTCACACATGCACACACTTACATATGGACAAATATATGCACACACCTACATATGCACACATTCCTACATGCACACCTACATTTGCACATATTCACACATGCATAGTCACACATATACACATTTGCACATACTCACACATGCACATACCTACATAGGTACATACATATGTACACACCTATATATACACACATTCTCACATGCACACACCTACATATACATACACTCTCACATGTACACACCTACACAAACATAGTCACACATGCGCACACCCACATATGCAACACACCCACATATGGACATACTCCCACAGGCACACACCCTCATATGCACACACCTACATATGCACACATAAATGCACACACTCAGACATGCACACACCTACACATGCACATGCTCTCACATGCACACACCTACATATGCACATACTCATACATTCATATACCTACATATGGACACAGACATGCACATACCTACACATGCATATACTCACACATGCACACATCTAAACATGCATATACTCACATGTATACACCTATATGCGCACACACACACCCCTACATTTGCACACTCACACATGCACACACCTACATATTCACACTCATATACACATACACCTACATATGCACACACTCACAATGCACACACCTACATATGCACACATTCACACACGCACACACCTACATTTGCATATTCACACATGCACACACCTACATATTCACACATTCACACACCTACATATTCACACTCACACATGCACACACCTACATATGCACACACTCACACATGCACACACCTACATTTGCATACTCACACATGCATACACCTACATATGCACACACCTACATATGCACACATTCACACATGCACACAATTTAAGTGAAAATTTAAATTCAGGCCTACCTGACAAATTTTGCTTGCATCTCCTCTATGAAAGAGACATTTCATGTAAGAATTTGTAACCAAAGATGAAGGATAAATTAAGGTGAACAGAAACACAAACAGGCATTTCATTCAACTTCTAGCCGACAGCTGAGCTGACTCAGGGCCCCAAAGAACGTGCATAAATGGTTATAAAATTCTGTTGCTGAGAACAGGTGTTCAGAGGACTGAGGAGAAGCAGTGCCACCGACTTCTCAAAAAGGAGAGAAAGAAGTTAATTCTGCTTGAACATCAACCTCGAAAGCAGGGCCTGAGGGGCACTTCAGGTGAACAAAGCAGGTGGCCGACACACACCAGTAAAACAGACTCTGAGCAGTTAGAAAACCACAGATAATGGCTCAAGATACACTACAGAGCAGAGTCTTCCCATGTAAACCTGCCTTCACTCCTCAGGATGTCGCAGCGAGATACACACGGCTGCCATGACAAACAGAGAGACTGAAGGTCTTAAGCACGGAATGCCAAGTCAATGACTGAGCTGCAACCCAACGTCAATTCACAGCACAGTAACTTCATTTCTTGTAGGACAAGAGAGCTCCAGAGATCCCAGGGAGTCAGCTCCAGCGAGACATCTGACTGAGCTTCTTAGGACAAGAGAAGAGCTGTGAACCACAGGCAGGGTGGAGAAGAAACTATGGTTTTCATTTGGATTTCATTTATCATTTCATTCTCTGACTGAAAGGTGATGCATGAATGTCTCCTCAGATACTTCTGTATTAGTTTGGGTTCTCTAGGGTCACAGAATGTGTGGGCAGTCTCTATATAGTTAGGGGATTTGTCGATGACCAAGTCTATAGTCCAATTCCCCCAAAATGGGCAGCAGCAGCTGTGGATGGAAGTCCAAGGATCTAGCAGTTGCTCAGTCCCACGAGGCAAGCAGGCAAGGAAGAGTGAGTAAATCTTCCTTCTTCCAATGTCCTTATATATCTCCAGCAGAGGGTATAGCCCAGATTAAAGGCTGTAGTTCTCCAGCAGAGGGTGTGGCCCAGATTAAAGGCGTGTACATCCATGCCTTTAATCCCAGATGATCTTGAACTCGGAGATCTTCTTGTCTTAGCCACTATGCTTCAAGATCTCCATGCCAAGATCCAGGTCAGAAACTTATATCTCTGAGCCTCCAAATTAGGATCATAGGTGAGCCTTCCAATTCTAGACTGTAGTTCATTCCAGATATAGTCAAGTTGACAACCAGGAATAGCCACTACAATCTACCCCTTGTCAACTTGACACAAATAATATCTTGTGTCCACATGAAGCAATAACAAGATTGTGAATACACCTAAATATTCCTCGAACAATCGCAAACGCATTTGTAAATTTACAATGGAGAAATGTCCCTTGGGGACATTCTTTTAGTGTCTCAATACCAATTGATGTTAAAGGGATTGGAAAAAAAGACAAATGTATCTTTAACAAAATAAGATAGAAGCATTCATATTACTTATAATCCTCGTTTCTGCAACTGGTTACATGGCCTTAGCTGGTATTTATAACTACCTTCCTCTGCTACCCATTCTGTATTTCCTTCACCTTCAGCAAGCACCTCAGCAGGTCTTGGCTCTTTTTCTGGAGGACTGACCCATACCTTCATTCCTGATGGGTCTGTGTCCTTTGTCATCCTGCTTGGATTAGGCTGTTGTAATTTCAGATGCCCTAGGGGATCTCCTGCACTCCAGACATAATCCTGCTTACCTCCATTGTGGAGAGGCAATCCAATTTCCCCATGGTAATCTGGATCTATCACCCCTCCTAACACTGTTATTCCTTTCTTAGCCCTGTTGGTTTAAGGGCGGGGGAAGTCTGAGCTTCCAGTTCAATGGAATGTTTGTTGTGGCTCCTGGTAGGAACACTCTCCCCTCTGGAACCAAAACTTCTAGGCCAGCAGAACCTAAAGTTGTGGGGACAGGAAGCAAAAATTTTCCTAGAGGGTCACTAGGAGTGATAGTGAGTGGAAACTATTCCCTTTTCCACCCCTTGATTCCTGGACCCATGGATCCTGGCTATGGGAGAAACTGTACCATATATTGAACGCTGATTCAAAGCATATACTGCCTTCTGAAGAACTCTGCCCCAGCCCTCCATGCTGTTGCCACCTAATTGGTGCTGTAACTGTGTCTTCAAAAGGCCATTCCATCTTTCTATCAGACCAGCTGCTTCAGGATGATGGGGAACATGGTAAGATCAGTGAATTCCATAATCGTGGGCGGCTGTCGCACTTCTCTGGCTGTGAAATGAGTTCCTTGGTCAGAAGCAATACTGTGTGGAATACCATGACGATAGATAAGGCATTCTGTAAGTCCACGGATGGTGGTTTTGGCAGAAGCATTACGTGTAGGAAAGGCAAATCCATAACCAGAATACGTATCTACTCCAGTAAGAACAAAACGTTGTCCTTTCCATGGGGGGGGGGGGAGGGGACGACGTGGGTCCAATATAGTCAGCCTGCCACCAGGTTGCTGGCTGGTCACCTCGAGGAATGGTGCCATTGTTTTTTGTTTTTTTTTTTTTTCAGTGTTTTCTGGAAAGGGAAGGGAAGGAAAAAGGGAAGGGAAGGGAAGGAAAAAGGGAAGGGAAGGGAAGGGAAGGAAAAAGGGAAGGGAAGGAAAAAGGGGAGGGAAGGGAAGGGAAGGGAAGGAAAAAGGGAAGGGAAGGGAAGGAAAAAGGGAAGGGAAGGGAAGGAAAAAGGGAAGGGAAGGAAAAAGGAAAGGAAAGGAAAGGAAAAAGGAAAGGAAAGGAAAGGAAAGGAAAGGAAAGGAAAAAGGAAAGGAAAGGAAAAAGGAAAAGGAAAAAAGGAAAGGAAAGGAAAAAGGAAAGGAAAGGAAAGGAAAAAAAGGAAAGGAAAGGAAAAAAGGAAAGGAAAGGAAAAAGGAAAGGAAAGGAAAAAGGAAAGGAAAGGAAAGGAAAAAGGAAAGGAAAGGAAAGGAAAGGAAAGGAAAGGAAAGGAAAGGAAAGGAAAGGAAAGGAAAGGAAAGGAAAGGAAAGGAAGCTCACAGTGGTATCCAACATCCCAGAAACTTGACTGATATAACTGAAGGCTCTTTTATGACCCAATATCAACCCATTAGCAATGTCCACCAACTTTCCCCCTAGAATGTCTCTCAGCATATCTGAGGTTCTAATTTCCCCACTGCTGAGATAGAAAAGACCAGCTGTTTTCCCTGTAAGACTGAATCTTTTTTTTCTCTAGATGCTTTTTTAAAGGATTTATTGTACTTACTGTTTGGAGGGGGATTTGTGTGTAAGCATGAGCGTTGGGGTGTCTGTAGCAGACAGCAGAGGGCGTCAGAGCTCTTGGGCTGGAGTTACAAGTGGTCATCAAGAGCAGCCATGTTGAGTGCCAGGAACCCAACCTTGACTGTCTGTAAGAGGAGCCAGTGCCCTTGTCTGCCCAGTCACCACCCCATCCCCTCTGGCTGCTTTTAAAAGCTTGGTTTTCTTTGGCGTTCCTCTGCTTCACAAAGGGTAATCTAGAGGAAGACTATTTTATCATTATGCTTGGAAATGAATGGACTTCAAAAAATTCTTGATTTTAGACTTCAACCAACTGTTGGAAAGTCTCAAAACTCCTCAGCTGCTGCTCTCCAGGTCTTTCTTTCCCTGCCAGCATCAGGATTTCCTCTTACTCAGCTCCTTCACAAACTCTTTACATTTCTTTCATACAACTATGTTTCTATTTCATTCTAAATTTTAAAAATATACATTTTAGAGCCAGAAGTTGGTGGTGCACATCTTTAATCCCAGCACTCAGGACACAGAGGCAGGTGGATCTCTATGAGTTCAAGGCCAGCTAGGGCTACATAGTGAATTATGGGACAGCCAGGGCTACATAGTGAATTACGGAACAGCCAGGGCTACATAGTGAATTATGGGACAGCCAGGGCTACATTGTGAGACACTGTCTGGAAAAAATATATGTATATCTTACTATGTACCAATACTTACAGTGTGAGACCCTGTCTCAAAACAAAAATAAGGTAAAAACTATCTTCTTTGTTTTCCTTGCTATTTCTTTGGTTATTTACAAGTAAAATTCAGTCTTTGGATTTTTTTTAGTAAGAGTTGTATTTTTCAAACCATTTAGCCCTATTTATTACCATAAAGAATATGACAGTATTGAAGATCTACCTGACAATTTCTGCTTTTCTCCTCTCCTACCAGACAGCAGGGTCACAACCCTTCAGTACAGGCAACTGGCACTTTTTATACTCTTGGGAATTCATTTTGATATTAAATTATACAATCATAAGAACAGTTACTATTTTGTCATATATTCAAAATTTAAAGATTTCGTTACTCATAATTTACACCCTAGTTCATCTCCCTTTAACCCAAGGTTCCTTTTTTCTTAACCTTTTAGTTGGCTAGACAGCTTTAAGTCACTCAGCTCCTGAACATCAGAAGTCTTGAGACTCTGTTTCTGGCTTGGTGACAGACTATTATTTTAGACGCATTTGGACTAAGGAAGGTCTGTTGAGCCAAAGAGATTACCTTAGATAGCCAAATAAACCCTAAACCAGGCTTGCCTACAGCCACACTGCCCTTCCCGAGGTTCTGAGCCTCCAAGGAGACCCTCTCAAGGTGTGCACCAGTTGTGATTCTAAAGTTAGGAGGCTGTTAACCCACCACAGAAGCCACAGTTAACAGAAACCAGCAATGGAGTCTCCATCCATGTGTTTATAGTTCAGTGTTAGGCACAAAAACTAAACATGAGTATTCCTCAGTGCCCTGCTTAGAAGGAAGAGTGAGGTCCCCACTGCACACCCCCCTCCAGTGCATTATGGTAAAGTCGACTAGAGATGAGTGCTTTGGGCTTTCCTTTCTAAATGTATTGACTATGTATTAAAGTAATATGTTTCAAAATTTAGATAACATAAAAAGTTTTCAGTAAAAAAACTCCCTATTAATTCTATTCTAGTGTCTACTGTGAATTCATGTGTGTGTGTGTGTGTGTGTGTGTGTGTGTGTGCGCGCACGCTACAGCATGCATGCGTAAGTAGAGGACAGTCTTTGGAAATCAGTCCTCTCCTTCCACCATGGAGGTCCCAGGGAATGAACTCAGGCCACCATGTTGGCAGCAAACACTCTTACCTGCTGAACCATCTCAGCTGTCCATCCTAATTCCCTGCCAGATAGGCAGAGATAATTTTCACAGAAGCAGATTGTGTTTCCGTTTATCCTCCCTGGTAGCCTATCCTGTTCCCTTTCTGGCCTTGTCCAACTCTTTCTGTATTTCTGTCACTTTTAAATAGAGTTGAGTCATAGCTCTGTCCCCAACCAATAAGCAACAATCCCACCCCACCCCCAGGAAGGAAATAGTGATTTTTGGTATATTCCTATCCTACTATTATAGCATGGTGTTTGTGTGTCCCTGCATGCTTGCATGCCTCTGTGTGTGTGTATTGTATTCATGTATTTGTGTGTGTATGTGTGTGTGTGTATGCACACGTGAGTGGAGGTCAGAGGTCAGTGTTGTGTGTACTCCTTGGTCACATTCTGCCTTATTTTTTGAGACAAGGCCTCACACTGAACCCGGAGCTCATCCATTCAGCTAGACTGGCTGGTGAACTTTAAGGGGCTGCTTGTCCTCTGCCTCCCTCCCCAGCACCCGGCTTACACACACACACACCACATATACACACACAGACACCATACATATACACACACACATACCATACACACACACACCCCCCACATATACACACATACATACCACACATACACACTACACATACACACACACACACCACATACACACACAGACACCATACATACACACACACACACACACACACACACACACACCACATACACCCACACCACTACCACCACACCTATTTTTTTTAACGTGGCTCTCGGAGACTGTACTCAGGTCCTTCTTACACAGCATGCATGTTGTGTACCATGCCGCCATCTTCCACCCCAGGTGATTTTTAGCCACTACAGAGCACACTTTGTGACACTTTCAAGTTCCTGATTTTAGATTCTGATCTCTCAGGCTCCACGGTGCTGCATGGCACGCAGTAGGCTGTCAGATGACCCCTGCTTTGTGTCCCAAACTGCCACAGTCCCTCACACCACATGGATACGCGGTGTATCCATGGAGAGGGTACGCGGTGGCCACACAGCTTCTGCACCTACCGTCTACTGAAACCATCCAGGTCAGCAGTCCATTAAGCTTCAGCGTCTATGCATCCACACGCAAACAACCCAGCAGAGGCAGACAGCTGCTGGACACTCTGCCCAGGGCTCACTGTCTAATGAGAATGGACTTGAAACAGCTCTAGGGGACCTTGTTTTATTGCTAATAAAAGAAATCCCACCCAGCCCCACACTGCCCGGACATCGACAGCTTTTGGATGATGAAGAATCAGCAGAAACATTCATTAAGTGGCAATCCTAGGGCAGTATGTGGGTGTCATGGGACAGTGTCTTTGAGATGAGGCGGATAACACACATGGGACGCAGCCAACAAAACCTGAACATCTGGCAGAAGTGCTACTGCACAGAGTCGTGATTCCCAGCCCACCCTAAGTCAGCCACAGCAGCTCAGAGCTGTCCCAGAGTCAGAGTACGTTGTCCCTGTCACACCAAGGACAGCTGTGTTAAACAGCTGGTGATGGCGAGAGGCCTCCTATTTGCTTTTCCCCATTGGATGAGACTGTCATAAAACTTTACTGTGGTCAACCAGTAGGGCAAGGCTTAGGAAAAACCCAGACCAGGTAGTCAGGACACGGCTCAGTCTATAAAGGGCATAAAGATCAGAATTCAAATTGTTGGCAAGAGCATATAAGAGGCCAGTGTGGCAGCATATGCCCTTAGTCTTAGTCGTGGTGCAGGGGTGAGGTGTGCAGGGGTGAGGAGGTGCAGGGGTGAGGAGGTGCAGAGATAGGCGGGTCCCTAGAACTTCTGGCCAGTTAGCCCGGTTAAATCACAAAGCTCTAGGAAAGAAAGATCCTGTTTCAAAAATAATAAATAATAAATAAATAAATGTATATATATGTGTGTATGTATGCATGTATGTATGTATGTATGGTAGATGAGCTGGGGAGATAGCTCAGAGGAGAAAGTGTTAGCTGGCTAAATATGAGGACACAAATTCAGGTCCCCCAACCCCACATAAGTGCCAGGTAGGCCTGGGAATCCACCTGTAATTCCAGCCTGCAAGAGTGGAGAGAGAGTCACCAGAACAAGCAAACCAGTCTCCATAAAACGAAGGGTTTGGCAGGGTTGCTCCACAGCAGGTCTGTTTCAGCACACGGACTCAAGAGCTTTAGGCTTCTGGGAGGGTCAGCGGGTGCCTCCTGCCGCCCGCGCCTTCCCCACAATCAGAAGGAAGGAAATTCTGGTGCTAAGGCCCTTGGTTGTTATTCTGACCCGTGCTTAACACCCATTTCCCGTTCTGAATACATGGAGAGGCACTAAGTCCACACAGGCTGCTAACCCTATTAGGGTTTACACAGGACTCAGCTCTATCTATTTGCTTAATCAATAACAAACAGATCACGCTGGGCAGACAGCATTGCTGAAAAGAGCTCAACCCAGGGTGTGTTCACTTGGACTCTATGCACGCAGCTTTGTGCGTTCACGTTTCTGACAGACCAAATGTGAAATGCTCCCCTGAGTCCAAGGACTGGGCAGCTGCCAGGGCCCTCGGCAAACCAACCGGGTGGGACCACCATAACTCTGGAAGGCTTCATCTTATACATTTGATGCCGGTTATTCTAATTTAGGCATGAAGTTTAAACATAAAATATTGAAAAGGGTGGCAGGTTCTCACAGTATGTGAGAGTGTTTGTGGCAGTATTATAAAATCCAATCCCCAGAGAGGAATAATCAAGTAGAATTGAGATACACACGCATTTCCTGGAGTGATGGAACGCACTGACTGGTCGGTCATGACAGTTTACTTCAGTACCATGTAATGCCACCATAGCTATGGGAACAGGGTCCTGCTTGATGGAAGGCTATAGGAGACAATGTATAAAACACCAGCATGGGGGTGGAGTGGACTCCTGTCCCCTGGGAATCTCATGGCTACTGCACACATGAACCTATAGCAACTGCTGTTACCTGTCCAGGAGCCACACGAGATCAAACGGGTTAAATATTCCAGAACAGGAGCTGGAGAGATGGCCTGGTGCTTCTGAGCGCTTGCTCTGCTTGCAGAAGAGTCAGTTCTGGTTCCCACATGACATCCTAAGTGCCTATAACTCTAGTTCCCAAGGCCTCTTCACCGCCTTGGGCACCAGGCATGCACATGGTGCACATACGCACATGCAATACATGCAAGCAAAATACCTGTGCACATGAAATAAAAACGAATTCATCTCCTAACAACTTCTAGCATAGAGGCAGGAGTAAGGCTCCCAGTAGGGGAACTGCTGGCAGTGAATGGCTGCCACAGACAGGAAGTCACTTTTCTTTGAGGAATGGCCTCTGGCAGTTGTCTGCGTGAATATGAGCAGCATTGATTGGACTCAATGGGTTAAATGAAATATACATATACAATATATATTTTAGCATACATTTTAGCGAAAACATATCTATCCATCTATTTTAAAGGTTTGTTTTTACACGAGGGTGGGGGTGGGGAACATGTGCACATGAGTGCAGTGATGTCAGAGGCCAGAAGAAGGCGCCAGGTCCCCTGAACTGGACTCCTGGGTTGTGAGATGTCTACTATGGGTTCTCAAACTCAAGCCCTCTGCAAGAGCAGCAGCATTCTTAACTGCAGAGACACCTTTCCAGCCCTTACTAATTTTGTTAAGTAGGAAGGATTTGTTTAGGCACGTGATTTCACCATGTATCTATGATTATATTCATGTTCTAGGGTCAGGGAGGTGGCTCAGTAAGCAAAGGGCTTCACTTGTCAGCATGAGGGCCTGAGGTTGATCCCTAGAGGTGACATTTGCTTAGAGTTGAACAGGATGATCCCAGCACTGAGGATGAGCAGATCTCTGGGGTTTGCTGGCTGGACAGCCTGGCCTATTTGGTGTGTTTCAGGCCTCAGGATCACTAGGGGACCGTGCCTAAAGAATGAAACATGTGTGCCTGCACACAGACACACGCACACGCACACACACACACAAAACATGCAGTGTAATAGTTTTATTTCTTTAGTACCCTATTCATCTTACAAAGGGGAGGGCTTAATAAAATTAGGGTTGAGTGATAGAAAGCTATTACACATGTGCATACACAGATATTCTTTATGTCCCCATACTGCTCATGGGTAGCTCTCTCTCTCTCTCTCACACACACACACACACACACCTCATGAACATAGGTCACACACACACTTCATGTACATACACTACTTGTGCACAGAGGTTACACACACACTAATCACACAGAGGTCACACACAGTTCATGCACACACACTAATCACACAGAGGTCACACACACTTCATGCACACACACTAATCACACAGAGGTCACACACACACTTCATGCACACACACTAATCATGCAGAGGCCACAGACACACTGATCATGTAAAGGTCACACACACCTTGATCCTGCTTCTAGCACAGGTCCTTTTTGTTTTTAGTTATTCTTCTCTCATACTATACATCCTGACCAGGGTCTGCACTCATTTCCTCACGAGAACCTCGGCAGCTCTCTGCTTCACTTCATCTTATCTTATTACTATTAATCACTATATATATATATATATATATATATGAGTGTGAGTATGCAGTATATGTTCGTGTGTGTATGTGTATGTATGTGTGTGTGTGTGTGTGTGTGTAGGCCAGAGGTTGACATTAGATATCTTCCACAATCACTCTCCATTCCTGGAGCTGGAGTTACAGGTAATCGATTCGCTCAGTGTGGGTACTGGGACTGAACTTGTGTCCTCTGGAAGAGCAACACTTGCCCTTAATCACCAAGTCCTCTCTCCAGCCTCCTGCACGTATCTCTTCCCTTTGCTTGGTTTTCCACATAGCTGCAGAGGGCTCAGACACACCGTTCTCAAGGGCCACAGAGAAAAGCAGCTCAGGGTAGCACCCCTCTGGCTGCTCGCCTGCTGGGAGGCTCTGCTGGGGGTCAACGGGGCTTTATCATGTTTAGGACAGGTCCGTTTAGTCTCTCCCATCAGACACTAGCTGAGGAAGACAGAACCAAGAGCCGACTCTGAGACTCATTAGGAAAGCCATCGTGACGGAATCTGAAATTTTAAATCTGAAGTCAAAATGAGAGTTGGGGGCAGCTTGAAGTTTTCTAGGATTCAAAATGACATTTTTCAAATGACAATCATGGCTGGGTAGAGTGACTTCTGCACAGGTATGAGGACCTGAGTCTAGAGCCCCAGCAGTCACTTCAGAAATCAGGTGCGACAGGGTACACCTATAGGTGGAGACAGGCGGATCCTCGGGAGCTGCTGGCCGACTAGCCCAGCACAAGTGGTAAGTTCCAGGTTCGGTGAGAGCCTGCGTCTCAAAGGAAAAGGTGGAGAGAGAGAGAGAGAGAGAGAGAGAGAGAGAGAGAGAGAGAGAGAGAGAGAGAGAGAGAGAGAACGAACCTGACAGTGACCTCTGGCCTCCACACACAAATATATATGCGCCTGCATGCACACATGTGAACATATGAACACATACAACCGATCGCAATGGCCTATACCTGGGATGGTTCTAAAGTGCCCGGCAGGTAGGCCCATGGAAGTAGATGGGGTTCCAGTGAAGGGACACTTCCAGCGCCAGCCAGTGTGGTCAGCACTCAGACAGGGAGGTACCTCCTGTGGCAATGGCTGTGATGTGCAGGGCTCTGCAGCCTGCCTCCGGGATGCTACCCTTCTTCACTGGTAAGACGGGGGACGCTAGCACCTTCCCAAGCCACAGTAGCCTCATCTGCTACATGAGCAGCTCTGACTGCCAGAGCAGCCAGTACAATGGAGCTCACTTTAGTGAAGGTGTACAGAGCTGGGAGCCTCACGCGTACGCTGGTCACAGTGCAGGGGTGTACAGTTTGGTGGTATCCGCTCTCACTCACACCCGGGTGCCCTGGGATCAGCAAGTCCATGCCTGGGTCTGCACACAGAAGAACTATATCAACAAAACCACCCCAGAACAGCAGGAGAAACTGTGACAAGCTAGCTACATCCCTGACTCTTGGGAAAATGGGTCAGAGATCCTTTGACTACTATGCAATGGATAGTCCGCAATACAAGCAGCTTGTGCCCCAAGCTCAGAAACAAAACATGAAACTGGATCCCAGGCTGGAGAGAAGGCTCAGGGGTTAAGGGCACTTAATATATTGCAGAGGTCTGGAGTTCAATTTCCATCACCCACTCCTGTTGGTTCACAACCCTCTGTTACTCCAGCTTCCGGGAATCTGTCGCCCTCTTCTGGCCTCTGAGGGCACTGCATCCTTGTGTATGTACTCACAGGGACACATGATTTAAAAAAAGGACCCACTGTGAAATTCCATTTATAGGTTCAAAGATGAGCAGAATGCACTTGTGTCACCGAAAGTCAGCAGAGTCCCTGGAGAGGGGCTCCTCTCAGCCTGGGTGCTGGTTACACAGGTGTGCCTGTCTCCTGTTGGTGAGTGGCACCAGCTTCCTGCCTTCTCCTGGCACAGAGACTTCAGCTTAGCTACAGCTGGCTGGAAGCGACGGCTCTCTTCTCGCTCCGAATTCTTCCTGTCTCTTGCCTTCACAGCTCTGCCTGTGACTTAATTCACTTCAGTGATAAAGTCACATTTTGTTCCCCAAAAGCACAAACCCATCCTGCGATATTAAATGAAGCTAGCCTTCCCTGCCGTGCCGGATTCAGAGCAACAGAAGGCTCTATCAGTACCACTAAACAAATGTTGCTTTTGGAATAGTTAAGGTTAATGGTGGCCATTATTTCGTAGTCTGTCTATTGGTAATTACTTTCTGGTTTTCCTTTCTTCCTTTCTCCCCCACCCCCTTTTCTTCTCCCCCTGGGCCCTATTCCTGCTCAGCAGATTCAGTAGCTCTGACCTGTATCTGTTTGCGCTCCCAGCCCCTTTATCTGTGTGTTTACTCTGTTCTCTCTGAGACTCAGGTTGGCTTTGAAATGTGTCGCCCCTACAGGCTCCTCCCGCCTCAGCTCCTAGGTAGCTGGGGCGGTGCCAGTGGCAGCAGGCTATGCTTCTATCTTCTCATTCTTCTGGCTCTTGGCCTTGGCTATCCCGGAGCTCCCCCCCTGCTCCCCCCGACCCCCAACCCCCCACCTTCCCACCCCCCCACCCCCGACTCCACAGGCGCTCTTCTTTCATTGGCTTGTACAAGAAGGGCAAAAAGAAAGAAAGGCCACATTGTTTCTCACTGGACCAATTCCAGTTCTGATTACAAGCACCATGTGACCCTGGTCACAGAGGCAGCACCAGCCACAGGTACAGGATAGCACTGTATCTTTCCCCTGACCAGATGGCCCAACTCAGAGAGTCCAGAGAGTCCAGGCCTAGGGAAGACATCTTGGGATTATTCACACCTGTTCCTTGTCAGAGCAGTAGGGGGCGTGAGACAGGGAAGGAGCAGACTTCCCATGACAGAATACATACTACCTTAGTGAAGACAAAGTACCCACAACCCCAGCTAACAAGAAAATGAAGTGATTTCTCTTATTTGTCTGTGAGAAGCAACACCTTACTGCTGACCAGGACACAAGCTACTTGTCCCCGTATGTACTCGGGTCATCTGGGTCTCTGAACGCTGTGGTCAGACTTCTGTCCAGTAGGAGACAGCCAGACTCATGAACCTGACTTTGAATAGCCCTAACCACTAAAGGAACCAACCAGACAATGGGCTAGAATACAATCATGGCCCATCACGGTCCACTGCGCCACACAAAGACTAGGTGAGAACAGAGACCGGACTAGTCTGGAATGACCTTTGGGCAAATTGTTTATTGAGTCCTTAAGCCAAACATCTGTCATGCTCTTCACGGTCAAAGCCAACAAAAAAAAGGCAATGTGAACTGACAGAGCTAACTTCAAGGTTCCCTTGACACGTCTTTGGCCCCAAATGAGGCGTGAGCGCCATGCTGGCTTCTCGGACAGCCAGCTCTGACACGGAGACCGAGGGAGGCCCTTGCCTACAGAAAGGCAGGAAACATGTCATGTCTGATCTCTCAGAGGTCCTTCCAACCCTGACATCCAAGTGGCCGGAAACACTATGGAGCTCCCATGGCTGGAGGTTGGCAGTCACGACCATACAGGCCTGCACTTAGTAGCCATGAAGGGCCAAGCAGGGTGACTTTGGGTCCGATCTTTCTCTGACAGCCATACTGCCCAGACACTAACCCTTCGGGATCAGAAAGAAATCAGAGTTCTCAGGAATTAGGGGGAAAAAATGATCCCTCCATTTTTCCTCTCCCTCCCTCCCTCCCTCCCTCCTCTCATCACTTGAGAGCATAGTGATGCCCGCCTTGCTGCACCTGGTGAATGCCAGGCCCAGCCAGGGCAGAGGAGCAGAGGGAGGTCTCAGGGCTGACGCCTTGAACTTGGCTCCGGTAGAAATCAGGAAAGTGTGAGAGAGAAGCTTAGGACCTCAGAAGAGTCACTGCACCCGACCGCACACAGCACGCACGGGCCAGCGGGAGCACACCCAAGCGGGACCATCAGTTAGGAGCTGGCAGCCTTCCCCACCAGCTCTAACTTGGGGCCACCAGGTTATAAGCACACGCTTAGGTAGGTCATGGGTTCAGCCTTCCGGAGTCCCCCTCTCCCACTAGCCTCTACCAGCCATACTGCTCAGACACTAACCCTTTGGGATCAGAAAGAAATCAGAATTCCCAGGAATTTGGGGGAAAAACTGATCCCTCCATTTCCCCCTCCCGCCCTCCCTTCTCTCCTTTCACAGGTTCTTTAGCCCAGGGTAGACCTTGAACCTCTCATTCTCCTGCTTCCACTTACTGAACATCATTATTACAGGCATGTCCCACCACAGCTCACCGATACAGTGCCGCGGCTCAAAGCCACGACTCGGGGCATGCTAAGAAAGCGCTCTTCCAACTGAGCTACATCTCCAGCACCAGCAACCAACTCCCCGCCTTTCATTAACTATCATATTTAAAAATACATTCAACCTAAAGGACATATTCAGTTAGCTACTGGGACTGAAAAGAACGTAGTTGTATAGCAGGATTTGGTCCCTGGATCATGTTGACTCATGTACACTTTCTGACAGCATGGGAATGGTCTAGGGTTCAAATCTCTTTGCAAAATAGCACTACATGGACTCCGGCACCACCGCCACATCATGCTTAAGGATTTGGTCTTCCTAAATGTTTTGTGTCAGAACATCAGTCGTGAGATTTGCATGGAGTATATTTTGCCCGTAAACGTCTACTATTTATTCTTTTCGCACCCTGGCTGGCACTCACCAGTAGCTGAGGCATAGCCAAGGTTTAGTTTTGAGCACGGTGACCACGCCTCTCCCAGCACCTGCGTCCAGGTCCCCAGGAGCACCAGCCTTCACAGCAACCTGACACTGTGTCACATCCCAGTTGGTGACAAGTAGGTGGCAAGTTCTTTCAAATCAGTAACATCTCTCTACTCGCTGGCAAGCAGTACTTCACTCTGAAAGTTTATAGTTTTTTTTCTCTCTTTTACTGACTTTTCTTGGGTTTGGGACCTGGGGAGGTAAGCTCCTTTCCAAAGGAATTCTGGGAAGGATTTGCATCTCAGTGCCGCCTCCAGCACCCTCTGCTGAGTCCTACACAACCTTTACTCTAACTGGTTTTGTTTTTTTCTTGAAGCAACAGGATTCCCACCCCCCACCCTCACCCCCACCTCTCACATACATACCACTCACCCCTACCTTACTGAGAGGGGATTTTATTCTGCATATTCGACCGACCGTTCGCTGACACCTGACTGAGATTTACAGCCTGGTCTGCCTCATGTCCTAGTGTTTCCATGACCTGGGCAATGGTGATGGCTGATTCAACTGTCAACTTGACAGGATCTAGACCCATCTATGATGAGAGTCTCAGTGAGGGACTGTCTAGATTGTGGCCTGGGGGGCCTGTCTGGGGTGGGGGGGGCTGCCTCAGTTGCACTGATTGTAGAGGAAGACCACCCCAAAAGTGGGTAGCACCATCCCTGGGCTAGGGCCTACCCTGTGTGTGTGAGGGAGGTCAGCCGCACACTGGCACTTGTACATCATTGCTCTCATTGCGCTGTGACGTGACCAGCTGCTTCAAGGTCCTGCCTTGATTTCCCCTCAACAATGGACTGAAGCCTGGAATTAAAAGAATGGTAGATCCTAATATGTATCTTTGTGTGTATGTGTGTGTGTGTGTTTGTGTGAGCGTGTGCACACATACACATAGGAACATGTATGCATAGAAAGAAAGGGAGAGAAGGAAGAAGGGAGGGAAGGGAGGGAGGAAAGGAGGGAGGGAGGGAGGGAGGGAGGGAGGGAAGGAAGGGAGGGAGGTCAGGCAGGCCAGGAGATAGCTCTGGCCTCAGGCACTGAGACACAGAGAGGCAGCCGCTGGCCCCATGTCAGGGGCCCACATCTGGGAACTGGGATGCCCACAGGAATAAAGGAGACTTCGGGGTAACAGCTGCTAAAGGAGAAGGGGAAGAGCCTCTGCTGGGGCTAAAGAGAGCTGCACTTCCACATGGCTCCAGGGAAGCGTCTCTCTGCAGCCCCTGGGAAGCCAGTTCAGTACATACTCTGTGCCACAGAAAAGCTGGCCAGAAGGCTGGGTGCTAAAGGTCAGATCTAGAATGAGAACCACAAAAGCTTTATCAGGGCTTAGCAGCTGAGCCGCTGACATTTGCAATGAGAAAGTAAACAAAGACAGGACTCAGACCCAAGAGCAAGCTGTTAGAAAGCAGTCCTGATGGCTGCAGGATCTCCCATTAAAAGGCAGGGCCCAGTACTGCTGCGACTCCTCTCTTCAAGGCTCAGGGCTTGCTTTCCTGTGCATAAAAACATCCCCTTGAACCTGTAAACGCACCCCAGAGGAAGATGTGTGTCAGAGATGTGGCATAAAGTACAAATGAGGATGGCCAAAAGCCAAGGGCTGGCCTGAGGGTGTGGCTTAGAGGCAGGGCACTTGCCTGGCATGCAGATGGCCCTGAGTTCTAATCCAGACTCAACAAAGAAAACAGCCTGTGTGCCACTTCAAAAGTCATAATGCGTTAGTTCCGCCTTTGACATCAGAGGAACATGGAAGGCTTCCTTCTGTCCCGGGTTGCACAAAGCTCCCTTGTGAATGTGATGTGCACACGACACACTTTCCTTTTAAAACATGTTTCAGTCAAGACCTCTCTCTCCTCACAGACAACTCAACAATTAGACTGGACTCACAGGTGTGATTCTTGGCTTGTAAGGAAGGACTGGGTGCTCTGGGACTGGGGCAGGGATTGGGGCTCAGTTGCCACACTGCTTGCCTAGCTTGTACTGAGCCCCGGCTTTGACCTTTCCACCCCACCTCGCATTGCATAAACTGGGTGTGGTGTTTATTATATGCCCATAATCCTAGCAATCAAAATATAGAGGCTGAAGGATCAGAAATTCCAAGTCACCCATCATCCTCGGCTAGAGAACAGATTCAAAGCCAGTGGGGCACACGAGATCGTGTCCTAAAAGAAAAGGCAGGCATGGAGATCGTGTCCTAAAAGAAAAGGCAGGCATGGAGGGCTCCGTGGGAAAAGACACTGGCTGTCAGGCTTGACGATCCCAGAACCCACACAACAGGAGAGAATCAGTGTGCTGTCCTCTGACCTCCATTTAATGCGGTTCATGCGAGTGCACACATACACACACACACACACACACACACATTAAATGAAAGGAAATATATTTTTTAAAAAGGACTCGCTCCAATAAAACACATTAAGCAAAAATAAATGTAATTTTTAAAAAAGAACTCTCTCTACCCCAACTGAGAAAGAAAGCTTCCTCTTGATTTTACAAGTCTTTAATCGCCTAGCCAGGCATCCAGGGCCACACTAACTAATCAAAGTATCAGGACAGCTGACATTTAAAACACCTGGGTGTCCATGTTACACAAAGGTGGCCATCAAATATAAAAGCCACCAGGGTATTCTGCATTCCATTGTCATGTTTGATTATTCTGCATTCTGTTTTCATGTTTGATCCTCGCAACCTCGTGTATATTTTCTAGAGTACATTTGACGACATGCACAGTCAAAGGCTACCATGTCGTCCACCATATGTGGCTGCGACCCCTGTAACTCCCCCATCCCTGAGCACACAGCAGGCATTAGCCAGCAGTGCTGGGCTTCCAGGGTGGTTCTAGCTTCACTCCTTCTGCCCCAGGGTCCAAGGCCTTCCTGCTTTCCACACCCAGGGCAGGGATCACCATCCTCCCTCCAGGGTGACTCAGGTAGGTTTAAATCCACCTCAACTCTGAGAGCCTCAGACTGTTTTGGAGCCTCAGTTTCTCCAATTTATGAGCAAACAGGAATGAGGCTTCCCCGGGGTTGTTGGGGGAAAGTAGGGTTCTCAAAGCATCCTCCTCTCTCAGCCGCAGTTAGGCCAGCAGAGGGAGAATCACCACAGGGGAGCTTCCCTCCTCCCTGGCTGCCAGTCCTGATTTGGTGCTGGAGACACACATGGCCTTCCTGTCTTTATCACTTACCCAGGATGCTCACTGCTGCCTGACTGGTGTCTCAATCTGCCAGGAAATTTCTGAGGCTCAGCTGAAAGGGCCTTCTGTTTCAGTATGCCTGCCTAGCCCTCTCCTTAGCTGGGCTCTGGAAAGGGTAGGGACTCTCTCACTTGCTATAGTTCAAAAGCACGCCTGCAGGGCTCTGCTTAGCCTCTGGAATCTTCCTCAAGGGCAAAGGCCCTTATTCCATTTCCTAATCCCGTTCTCCTGTCCTGTGGCTCGATTCCCACTTCCCCAGGAGACTCCTGACATTCAAACCAGGGGCTCTGAAGCCAATGCATGAATACCCAACAGCTTTGCTGTAATACATTTGGCCTTTCCATTATTAATGGAATGCCTGCAATAAAGAGGAGATCTGAAAGCCCAAATCTCCTGAGGCCCTTCTGGCTGTGAGACTCTCTCTCCACTCCACCCCCTTCCCACTCCCTGAGGTCTCCCGCCTCCTACAAGGCCCTGAGGTCTCCACAGGTGTCTCACTCCCATTGTGTGGAAACTCTCAAACAGAACAAGATCAGGTCTCTCACCCCACCACAGAACACACCGACTCTGCCCCGGAGTTAGCATTCTGTGTGTACACATGCCTGTGCTTGTGTGTGCATGTGCACATGTATGTGCTTGTGTATGTGTGTGCACATGTGTGTATTTGTTAATGCCACAGTCGACACAGAATCTCAAGGGTAAGAAGAGCCAGGAAGGAAGTATGGGCAGATAGATACATTAGGAACACACAGTTACACAAGAAACCACAAGGTATCCATGTTCCAATTGGGTGCAGACAAGACCCCAGCTTCAAAAGCAGATGTAGACAGGGGTATTGGTTAATTCATTAAACCAACTGTAGCATCCCAAACAATGGGCAGCAAGGACAAAGGAGTTTTACTTTTAGCAATAGAAACTTTTTGAAAATTTCATTCTGCATCATAAAATTTTCATTTGTTTAAAATAGAAATGACTGGCTGAGGGGAAAGGCGCTAAGTTCTTTATTATAGTGCTGTGTTCTTTCTACCTTAGAAAACAGCAACTGAGGGGCTGGCAAGATGGCTTCTTATAAGTAAAGGTGATTGTTGCCAAGACTGGGGTCCACATGGTGGGATGAGAAAACCAGTTCCCACAAGTTGCCTGATGACCCCCACATGCATCCTGACATGCACACATGCATACATGCACACACACATTCACACACACACACACATGCACACGCACATGTGTGCTGAGATGATTGTATTCTAGGCAATGCAACAGGTCCCCAGGTGTAAGAACCTCCCCTCTGTCTCAGTTTTCAAATTGTTGCTAACGAAATACCTAACAAGAAGTAAAAGAAAAAAACCTTTATCTGGGCTCACAGTTTGAGGGGATAAAGTCCACAGGAAGGCATGGCGCCTGGAAGGTCCGTGGCGGCAGGCCTGTGTGGCAGCTGCTAGCTCATTCCCCGTGGACCAGGAAGCAGACACAGGAGAGGAAGTGGGCCAGGTTAGCGAAGCCCACAGTCTCTCGTGACCATCTTCCACTATCTAAGCCCCACCTCCTCAAGATATTACAGGCTATCAAAACAGTGCCAGCAGCTGGGGATTGACACGTAAGCTCACAGAGGTACTTTTACATCCAAAGCATATACATTATTACATTACATATTACATATTAATGTATTACATATTATTATTATTATTATATACATTATTGACTATTCTCATTGCTAGGATCTGACAAGAAGCAACATCACATTGGAAGTGTTTATTTTGGCTTACAGCTCGAAGGAATACAAGGACAGGCAAGGTGACAGAAGTGGGAGATGGCTGATCACCTGACACTCACAGGTAGAAAGTAGACTGAGCAGCAAGTGGGGCTTCGTTATAAAACCTTAAAGCCACCCTAGTGGCCTGTCTCCTTCAGAGAGGCTCCACTTCCTAAAGGTTCCACAACTTTACCAAACACCAACAACAGCTGGGGACCAAACACATGGGGGAGCTTTCTTATTCAACTTACACTTTTCCTCAACACAAGAGGAGGGGCCTGACACCCCACAGCTGCTGGCAAGACAAAGGTAGGCTCCCAGAGCCTGAGCTTAGAAGCCATTCATAAAGGATGGGTGGGTGGGGAAGTGGGAGGGTGGGTGGGTGGGTGGATGGGTAGGTGGATGGATGGATGGATGGATGGGTAAGTGGGTGGGTGGGTGGATAAATGGGTGGGTGGATGGATAAATGGGTGGGTGGATAGACATATCACCATACTTCTGACTTTGGGCCTTCCTCTGTGCTCCCAGGCCCATTAGCCCTCAAAGGTACAAGCGCACACTGTCAGTCCAGCAGTCACTGACAATCAATGGCCAGCAGCATTTAGTGGAAATGATTTCCCCGAGTCTAACCCATGCCTGGCACATACTGCGTGCTGGCTCAATCCTGGCTGGGGCGTATCAAGTGAGGAACTTTAAAGCCTGTGGCTTTCTTGCTTGTGTCTCCAAGACTCGACTTTAACACCACAGTCCTATGAAATTAACAGCCATTTAAAAATCCACTCTGTAAACATGCCAGACACATAAGCCACGGGCTCTGGCTTTTGTCTGGAGACTTTCCCAAGGGGTATCTTTCTGTGTACAAGAGGGCAGGTGGCTAACACTGGGGAGTCCTGGCAGCAGGAACAGGTCAGACTAGACCATACCCCCTGGCTTCCTGGGCCTCCTCTGGACTTGAGGAATGGTCCTCTTCATCTGCAAGGTCGAGGGCAGGAGCATGATAAACTGCTTGGCTGGCTCTTGGCTCTCATCAACCCGACCAATCACAGCAACGCCGGGCTACATCAATAAAATAAAACAAGCCCCAGGTCTCCAGGGCCACTTAGTTACTCTTCTCATTGCTGGGGTAAAATGGCCCTGGCAAAGGCAACTGAGGAAAGAAAGGGTTTACTTTGGCTCACGTCTGAGGGAAATCCATCTGAAGGGGAAGGCCTGATAGCAGAGCCCTGAGGGAGCCAGTGGCGTTCCATCCCCAGTCAAGAAGCAGACAGCAATAGATGCTTTTGCTCAGTTGCTTTTCTCAGTTTTATGCAGCCCAGGATTCCAGCCAAAGGAATGGTGCCACCCACAGTGGGCAGGTGTTCCATCTCAGCTAACCTAATCAAGACGAATTTCCCCACAGGCATGCCCACTGACTCTAGATCTCATAAAGTTAACAATTGAGATTCACCAATTACAGAAACATAATCCAGTGAACTCATGCCATGTCTCCTGCTGGTCGCCAGAGTTTTTCCCTGTGCGGTGACCTAAGGATTGAGTTCCATCTACCCTGCAAGGTCATATCTCAACAGACACTTCTAGAGTCAACCCAGCAGGAAAGTGGAGAGAAGGAGGAGCTGTGCCACCTCTTCCATGCTCAGCCTGGAAGACACACAGGCCCCACCCCTCACACTTGACTGGCCACACCTCAACGGTTTCTGTGAACTGCAGAAGCAGCCAGGAGACGCTGGGCGAGTGCTGCTGGATCCTGCCACGGGGGAACACTGTTCACCCGTGGTGATAATTTCATCTGTAAGTGAAACCATCCCAGCAGAACCCCAAGGCAATGCATGTGGGAGAAACATAAAGGAAGCATGAGCCCCAAGCAAGCTCGTCCTTCAAGCAGAACCACGTACAAGCAAGTCAAGCCACAGCTGGGTAGGGCCCTGCGTCCAAGTTATTCAGGAAGCTCAGACAGCAGTGGTCTGAACTCAGGAGCCGGCTTACATCACACTATTACAAGAGAGCTTCACTAATGGGCTGTGGAGACAGGAAATGTTCATCGAGCTCAACCTCAGGCGCTGCATAGAAAGCCAGGCATCACGGCACATACACACCGCAACCCCATGGTCGGGGCGGCAGAGACACGCAGAGCCTGGCGCTCACTGGGCAGCAAGCAGAGCGTGTTCTATGAGCCTCAGACCCCAGAGAGGGTTCTGTCTGTGAGCCTCAGACCCTCAGACTGCAGAGAGGGTCCTGTCTGTGAGCCTCAGATCCTCAGACTGCAGAGAGGGTCCTGTCTGTGAGCCTCAGACCCCCAGACTGCAGAGAGGGTCCTGTCTGTGAGCCTCAGACCCCCAGACCCCAGAGAGGGTCCTGGCTGTGAGCCTCAGACGCTCAGACTGCAGAGAGGGTGCTGTCTGTGAGCCTCAGACCCTCAGACTGCAGAGAGGGTCCTGTCTGTGAGCCTCAGACCCCCAGACTGCAGAGAGGGTCCTGTCTGTGAGCATCAGACCCCCAGACTGTAGAGAGGGTGCTGTCTGTGAGCCTCAGACCCTCAGACCCCAGAGAGGGTCCTGGCTGTGAGCCTCAAACCCTAGAGAGGGTCCTGTCTCAGAAAACAAGGCTGAGGACTCCTGAGGTATGACACTTAGAGTGACCTGTGGCTTCCATCTGCATCCTTAAGCATGTGCATGCATACATACACAGGCGTGTGCACATGTACCCCATCACACATGTGTGCACACACACACAAACATGCATCATGCACCCTACCACACATGTGCACACACACATGTACCTCTACCATACATGGGCTTACACACATACACATACATATACCCCCACCACACATGGGTTTACCCCTACCACACATGGGCACACAAACACACACACACACCACCACACACCATCACAACACACACACACACACACACACACACACACACACACACACCATATCCCCAAATCATTATTATTTGAGCCCAGTAGAGAGGAAAGCATGGGCAAACGCTCCCACCCCTAATCCCCCTGCATGGCCAGGCCCTAAATGCCAGCCTGCCTGAGTTTTAACAACCCAAGAACCTGTGACATTGCGTCTTCCAGGCAGGGCATCCTGCCTCTTTAGGGCTGCTTCCCACCAAGACTACACTGAACCAAAGTGGTGTGTGTGTACCTGTGGTGTGTGTGTACCTGCGGAGTGTGTACCTGTGGAGTATGTGTACCTGTGGGGTGTGTGTACCTGTGGGGTGTGTGTACCTGTGGTGCGTGTATACCTGCAGGATGTGTGTACCTGTGGAGTATGTGTACCTGTGGTGCGTGTGTACCTGCGGGGTGTGTGTACCTCTGGTGTGTGTGTGTGTACCTAAGGTGTGTGTGTGTGTACCTAAGGTATGTGTGTGTACCTGTGGGGGGTGTATACCAGACACAAAGAACACACTGACTCCTCCCTTATCTCCAGAAATCAAATTATAGAAGAAATAAAGTAGCCAGGTAAGATCTCTGACCATGGACTTCCACGTGGTTATTTTTATGCTCTCTGAAGTTTTCCCAGATCTATCTAACTGAGAGGAGGAAGGGAGGAGCCGCTTCCTGTGAGGTAGACCTCACTGCTGGAAAATGCATGCCACCGCAGACTGAGCTGGAGATGTGGTGGCTTAATGCTAATTAATTTATTCTTCTCACTGTGTCCTGTTTAGACATTCAGTATATTTAGCAGAGCCTGGGCCCAGCAGTCCTTCAAGGAGCTGTCTGCTTGGTGTTCATTGTCTTAAAGGGACTGACACTAAAGGAAACCATCAGATTACTGAGCACCAATCACCCCTTCTTTCCCAGAATCCCTCTGACTTTGGGGGGTCAAAGGTCAAAATTAGAGGAAGAGAGTTTCCTGCGCCAATGTTTCCTGGCCCCACAACAGGCTATAACACCCACCTGGAGTACCTCCCACCTCTGCTGACAAGTGTCTGTGATGTCTGGCTTCCAGATGACAAGGGAAGCAACCACTTGGTGTCCTACCCTCCCTCCCAAGACTACTTTAAAATAACAACAAAGAAATGAAAATAAGGATCAGGGGAAGGATTAAAGACCCCACAGGAAGACCAGCAGTCTCAACTAACCCAGACCCCAGGGAGCTCCCAGAGACTGAGACACCAACCAAGAGCACACACAGGCTGGCCTGAGCCCAGGCACAGATGTAGCAGAGGTCTGCCTGGTCTGGCCTCAGTGGGAGAAGTGCTCTTTATCCTTGAGACTTGAGGCCCCGGGGAAGGGGCAGACCTGGAGGTGGTGGGGAGCACCCTCTTGGAGGCAAGGGGGGGAAGAGGAAAGGGATGAGGAACTGTGGGAGTGGGGACTGGGGGGGGCAACAACTGGATTGTAAATAAAATAATTTTTAAAGGAGGAAATAAAAATAAACTAACTCAGAACAGCGATGAGGAGAGAGCTACCAAGCACCTGCAGAGTCCAGCGGGGTTCCGGAGGGGCGAGGGGGGGGGGAGGGCATTTCCTTCCAGTCATGATTGCATAAGTGCTGCCTGTTGGCTTCCAAACACTAGTAAGCAAGCCATGAACAGCAGAGAGACTCAAAGAGGTCTGCAGAGCAGCGTGTGACGGCCCTCAGCACTGGATACGAACTGTTCTGTAGAAAGAGTCGGGTGTGAAGCAATGGCGTTACAGAGGAAGTGTTTGGCTCAGTGTATGGACACCATTCTGTCAGAACTGAGAGGGGAGGGTGAAGTTCATAGAACAGGTTCCTGCATTAAATTTGAAAAATATCCTAGTTATCTTCAACTGACAATTTCCATACAACCTAGAGTCCTTTGAGAAGGGAGTCTCAATAACGAGATTGCCTAGATGGGCTTGGCCTGTGAGGATGACTGAGGGGATTAGTCTGATGGCTAATTAATGTGGAGGTGCTGGCCATTGTGGGCAGCACCATTCCCTAGGCAGGCATTTCTGAACTGTACTAAAGAAGCTGAGCACAAGTCTGAGAGTCAGGCAGCCAGCAGCTCCCTGCCCAGCTTCTCTCAGCATTCTTGCCCTGCCAGTCATGGCTGTAACCTGTCAGTTGCTTTTGGTCAAATGTAACACAGCAAGAGATGGAAACTAGAACAATGGTGAATAGAAAAAACAAACAAACAAACAAACAAACAAACAAAAGACAAGCCAAAAAACACAAGAGCAGGAATGTTTGAGAGTCAGCAAAGTCTCCCTTGTTCAAAGCCATGGACTGATTCAAGGGCTGGCCACTGGGATAAAGCAACGACAGCATATGTTCAGATTTATGAAGGTTACCCAGGAGAACTCAAGGTGACCTTAGCATGAAGGTCACAGCAGGAGTTCTCAAGGTGACCTCAACGTGAAGGTCACACCAGGAGAGCTCAAGGTAAACTCAGCATGGAGCAGAGGGCTTGTAGACCACCTAGGAGATACACCTCTCTGTGTGTCTGCGAGGCTTTCAGAGAGATGTGATGGAGAAGGAAGGACTCACTTGACTGTGGACCTGGTTCTCCACAGTCAAATAAAGGGGCAGGACAGCCTGGTGAACAGCGGTTCTCATCTCCTTCTGATTCCTGACAAGCGTAAACAGTGTGCCCCACTGGTCCACGCACCAGACTCCAGGCCCTCCTCACCATGATGGAGTGTGCCCTCAAACTACCAGCCCAGGTAAAGCCTTCATCCTTTGAGCTACTTAGTCTGTAATCAGTCAACCAGGGCTCACAGTGACAGACGGTCTGTGAGGCGACCGTGCACACCTGGGGCAGGAGCAGCCCAGTGACTGCTTTTTCCTCTGAATTTCTCCCTGGGACATATTCACCTCTCCATACTTTTCTACACAATATTCCTAAGACCAAATTCCCGCCCCCACCACTTTCGCTTTCTGTTGGGGCCGGAAATGGAGATGAGGCCCTCACCACCACAGGATAAACTGCACACCTGAGATCTGACCCCTAAACCCAAAAAAGCACAGCTGGTTGGGAGGCAGGAGGATGAATTCAGCCCAAGACTGCAGAAGGAAAGTGTTCCACTGTGAGTTTTATACCCACTAAAGGAACTACTAAAGAATGAAACGGTATTTCCTAAGATGACATTACTTCTATTTGTTGTTTGTAAACCTCTCCTGGGGCACCTTAAATGCAAGCAATATGGAGATGAGACCAACAATGGACACCGTGGTTCTGAGGGGGCGCCTTAAACCCCTTTGGCTCAGTACCAGACTCTCACTAAGGCGATGCAGGTGTCACGCCTGTGGGCCAGGTACCTTCTGACCCATGCCACTTGATAGAGGAAGCCCATCAAGAAAAGGACAGGGTGGCTGTTCCACAAACCCAAGTGTGGGATTTAAACATAGACAGCTGAGTCCCGCTGTCCAAACGAGGTCAGGCCAAAGAGCCGTCTCACCTTAGCCGGTCCTCCTCCTTTTTGCGAAGATTGAAGTCTCTCTGCACCACTTGGAGAACGTGCTCGGTCTCATCGTCGGTGAGACCTGACAGGTCCAGCTTCCGCCCCATGGTCAAAATTAAACACAGACAACGGAACTAGATCTGTGGAGTGAAAGGAAAGATCAGAGACTGAGGACAGGATCGAGTTCAGTGAGGCTCAAATCCACCCTCAACCCTGACTCAGACCAAACATGGCATTTCTGTGGAGCAGGATACAAAGGCAGCCTGCCCCTCGGAACGCTCGTGTGCTGCTTCTAGACGGCTCTGGCCAGACGGCAGGGAGTCAGGCAACGAGCATCTGCCATTTCATGCTCTCAACTCTCAAGTGAAGACAAAGATATCCTATGTGAGGCGTGGTGGAGACCTGGGACCCCAGCGACCGACCGGGGCGTGGAGGCAGGAAGTTCAACAGGGAGCCCTCTGCCAGCCTGGGATACCACAAGAAAGCAGGAAGGAACAAAGGACGGAGTGGCGAGGAGGGAAGGCAGGACTGAGGGAGAAAGAAGGAAGGCAGACCAGCAGCAGCAGGTAATTATCCTTTCCATCCAAACAAAATACAGATTTCCACAAAGCACTGAAACGCAAGTCAGGAATTCTTCATTCCTATAGTTTGACAGGTTATTTATAGGTCTTCTAATTTAGCACAAGATAAATTATAATGTTTCCTTTAGAATAATAGCCCACGGATACTATACCCTTAAGCTCTTCTTCAGGCCATTGCAATGAATGCTAGACATCCCGAGATGATGTATAAAGCTGGAGGAGAAGCCAAGCTTTATGTTTTGTGTACAGCGTGCTTCTATGAGTGTGTAAGATGACACAAGGGCTGGTGTGCAGTTGTGGAGCACTCACCCAGCGTGCGCCGAGCCCTGGGTTAATCCCCAGCACACGGGGAGTTGGGTGTGTGGTTCCCACACTGTAATCTCCACACTTCAGAGGTGGAAGCAGGAAGGTTAGACTTCAAGGTCACGGAAGCTCCTTTTTAAAAAGAGGTTATTGCCTAGTTTTTACCTGTTTTATTATTCTTTCTGTTTTGGTCTCAGTTGTATAAGGAGCTCAAGGCCAGCCTAAGTTGCCTGAGGCCCTGTCTCAAAAAAATGAGTGAGCGAGTGTATGAATGAATGAATGAATGAAGTAACATAAACCTCAAACTGAACAAAGAGTAATACACATGTGTCACACAATGAACTATCCAAAACATTTTAAGAATCACAACTAAGCATGTTAATAAATAACGACACTGGGATTATAATAAATAAACATTCTTAATAAAGTTTCCACTGAATGATTAAAATCTACTATGGGCCACGACCTTTAGTTTTCATACATGCATGCTAAACAGCTCTGATGCCCACAACATCCAACATATGGGCAGTCACAGATGAGGAAAAAAAGGCTTGTGCCTGCTTGCCCTCTAAGGAGTGACACCTGATGTGGCTGTCTCTCTGCCTCAAGGGCCACACACACTACACAGGTGACACACACTCACAGCTTCTCCAACACGCAGAGGGCAATGCGGACCTCAGGCTTAACATGTGAGGGCCTGAGTTCCAGATCTCTCTCTCTCTCCTCTCTCTCTCTCTCTCTCTCTCTCTCTCTCTCTCTCTGTGTGTGTGTGTGTGTGTGTGTAAGAGGGAGGGAGAAATGAGAATGTGTGTATACCCCATGTCTGTGCAGGTCCTTCAGAAGTCAGAAGCGGGTATCTGTTGTGGGGCTTTTGGGTCACCAGGAACTGGAGCTACAGATGGCCGTGAGCAGCCCAACTTGGGTGCCAGGAACTGAACTCGGGTCCTCTGAATGAGCAGCAAGTGCTCTTAACCACTGCCTTCCAACTCCTTCGCTGTTTGGTATTTGTTCTGTTTTTAAAGCAACGTCTGATGTTTAACTCACTATGTAGCCCAGACTGGTCTTGAATTCACAACAATCCTCCTGCCTCAGACTCGTTATTGCTGGAATTAGTCATATACAACTACTCCAATTACCCAGTTTGCTAATGTTTTTTAGGTTATGTGTCTTTCCATTTCCAAATAATAACAATAAATGGAGAAAACAGAGTGACTTTAGTCCTTAAGTCTCTTGTTAGGTGATTTAAAACCGTGTGACAGCGTAATATAAACTAATCTCAAGATTTCCCCACAAATCAGGACCGGAATGCTAAGCATTAGAAACATTTCCCTCCCATAATGCAACTTGAAAACAAATCACCACCTGCTCTAGCTGAGGTGGTAGAGTGACCTCCAGACCTGTAGGTCAGGAGAAGCCAGAGCAGAGTCTTGCGGGGAGGAGCACGGTCAGCCACCTTCAGGACACCCACAAACGAGAGGAACCCTTCGGCAGGCACAACAGAAATGAGGGTGGCGTCTTCCTTAGACACTCCATTCAAGGGCTGGAGATGGCTCGGTGGTAAGAGCACTGGCTGCCCTTGCAGAGAACACAGGTTCAGTTCCCAGCACCCACATGATGGCTCACAATCAAATAGAACTCCAACTGTAGCAAATCTGATGTCCCCTTCTGACCTCTGTGGGAACCTGGCACACACATGGTGCACAGACATATGTGTGGGCAAAACACTCACAAGAAACTAGAAATAAGTCTCATGGAGGGGAGAAGAGCTGGGTGTGCCCCCATACACACCTGTAACCACAGCACTATGGGGCAGAGACAGGAGGATTCCTGGGTTTACTTCCAGCCTTGCTCTGGGTTCACCAAAGGAACAATGTGAAAAATGACACAGCAGGTAAATGAGATTATAAGATACCCAGAGCTGGCCAGATATGGCAACGTGGATCCAATCATATCTACAAAAGACTCACTGAGTCTCAAGAGGACATCGCTGGCCTAGACGGAGCACAGAGAGCACTTTCTGAGAAATGGTGCAAGCCCTTCACTTTTGACAACAAGCACAATTATCGTCAGTGTTCAGTGAGTCAGACAGCACCATGGAGCTGAGGAAAGATGAGCCTCCACTGAGTCAGAGGGCACTCAGGTCGCACCGTATCTCAGAAGATGACACCTGGGGAAAGAGGCGCGTGCCCAGACGCCCAGCAGGTCTGCAGCATTGGCCCATTGGGCTGCTACCACCTGCTTCCTCCGGCTGACACCCAACCAAGATGCAACAGGGGGAATCCTTCCTAAAATTTAGTAATGAGAAAGTTAACACTGGTTCAGCATTTAATTATAGTGCCACATCCCCAAAGTGTGCTTGCTGAGTTATTGTTCCCACGAGCATCTTGTGACAGAGGAACTCTTCTGTAACAAACCTCAGTAAAGTGTCACGCTCTACCATCCTCGTGGGGCTGCACAAGGCTTACGAGATAATCAGCTCTAAGAAGTCTGCAGCCAAGGCAGCAGCTCAAGTTCAAGTTCATCTGACCCTGAACATGTGACTACAGGCAGTTTCCTGAACAGCACCTCCTTTTCAGGGCTAACTGGGAAATGATGGCACTGTACTAGCTGGTTTTGTGTGTCAACTGGCTGGAGCTACCACAGAGAAAGGAACTTCAGGTAAGTAAGTGCCTCCATGAGATCCAGCTGTGGGGCATTTTCTCAATTAGTGATCAAGTGGGGAGGGTGGTACCATCCCTGGGCTGGTGGTCCTGGGTTCTATAAGAAAGCAAGCTGAGCAAGCCAGGGGAAGCAATCCGGTAAGAAACATCCCTCCATGGCCTCTGCATCAGCTCCTGTATCCTGACTTGCTTGAGTTCCAGTCCTGACTTTCTTTGGTGATGAACAGCAATGTGGAAGTGTAAGCTGAATAAACCCTTTCCTCCCCAACTTGCTTCTTGGTCGTGATGTTTGTGCAGGAATAGAAACCCTGACTAAAACAGGCACTAAGACAAGTCTCTGCTGATATGCTCTGGTCACTTCCACAGGATACCTGAACTGATGTGGCTGGCCTTTTGTCAGAAGTCAGGTGATTTTCAGCAGTGCTATGGCAGAACCAGAAAGGGACTTAGAAGTTAAAGGGCATACTGCTCATGCAGAGAACCTGTGTTTTGTTGCCAGCACCCACACAAGGGATGCACAACTGCCTACAACCACACATCTCCTGCCGATGACCTCTGAGGGTGCCTACAGACATAAAACCACACCACCACACCACCATCATCACAAGCTAATGACTTAAAAATCAAAGCCAGTGGGTGCTGGGGATGGAGTCCAGATGGAGGAGGGCTATCCCAGCATGCACAAAGTCTGGATTTTAAACCCAGAACAGTGTAAACCAACTCTGGTAGCCCACAGCTTTAAGGGTAAAGACAAGAACAAAACGAAGGTGGTACTGCTCTAGGAAACTGGTCAACAGAGACCTTGCAAACGAAGATAACTGGGATAGAGCAGGGACACTGAGGGCACGCTCTGGGATGCTCGCAGGGAAAGGTTGGTGTTTGTAGGACTAGCATTCTGGGCAGGACCAGGAGAGAACCAAGGATAAACGCCTGAGAGAAGTCTTACCAACCCAAAGTTTTGTGGGGTTCTTGCTTGTGGGTGTGTCTCTGTCTGTCTGTCTTTCTGTCTGTCTGTCTGCATGTCTACATGTATGTGTCTTTTTGTGTTTGACCTTGTATCCAGAGGAAAAAATGATTTAAGTTGGGAAATCCAATGTACTAAAAGTGAGGATGTAAATACCATAGCACTCTTCGCACTGACTAGAAATGAAGAAAATATCATTTCCCACAGAGGAAGTGCAATGCTATTATGCCTTTCCCATTAAAATGACTTGCTCTTAGAGGAAGGGAGATGGGAGGGAGGGAGGGAAGGAGGGAGGGAGGAAAGGAGAGAAGAACTCAGCCAGGAAAGAAAAACAAGCTCACAGATGGATAGAGATGTGTTTTCACCGTAGCCACTGCTTCATTCCATTCACTCCCTGACACTGACTGGCTCGTCCTCTAAACTATGTCCATGCTCACCAGCCAGAGCAGACAGGACTACTAGCAGTGGATTAGGTCTTTGCTTCATCCAAGCTGGATCTGGGAGCCTCTCTTGGGGACTCTGATGTGTCCATTACATGGGGGAGTGGGAGGCTGGTGGCCTGCCACACACCTGCCTGAGAAGCCGACATACTCTCATAAGCATACAACATTTGGTTTTGTTTCCTTAGATCTTACAAGGCACAGGGGAGGGAAGGAAGGATGCAGGAGAGGAGAAGGGAGGAATTCATCATTCAAGCGTGGTCACAGAACTAAAGACTTCTGCAAAAATGATAGAACAGAGAAAGAAACTCAGCCTTTCTTCACAGAAGACAGAGAAATGACAAGGGATTGAATAAGAAATGACACCCATAAGAATGTGGGTACCTAGTTCCAGCTCATGGCACTGTTCGGGAAGGTTTAGGAGGTGTGGCCTTGCTGGAGGAAGTATGTCACTAGGGTCAGGCTTTGAAGGTCATGACACTTCCAGTTTACTTTCTCTGATTGGTGTTTGCGGCTGAGATGTGATCTCTCAACTTCCTGTTCCTGCTGTCTCATCCCCCAACCATGATGGATTCTCCCTCTGAAAATGAAAACTAAAATAAGCTCTTTCTTCTATAAGTTGGTCTTGGTTCTTGGTCATGGTGTTTTATCTCAGCAACAGAAAAGCAACTAATACAAAAAGTAGAGAAAAGTCCTCATCATTCTTTGAAAAGATAACCAAAATAGTCACACCTTTAGTGACACCAACCATGAAAAAGAATATCCAAATCATTAATGTATGAAAAAAGAGACATCAATAGACCTTAGAGAAACAAAAGGGATTAAGAAAAAAATGCTATGAAAAAATAAACAGCAACAGATTGGATGGACAAAATAAGGTGGAAAAATTCCCAAGAAGAAGACATTGCCAAAACAGATTCAGGAAAGATGAAAACTCTGAGTTGACAAATATCTAGTAAGGAAACTGAATCTGTAACAAGATGTTTCCAGGAAGGAAAGCAGAGGACTGGGTGACTTCACTGATGAATTATATCACACATAAAGAAAAGAGTGAGCACAGGTCTTCCATGAACAGAACATAGAGAAGACTCTTCCCAATTTGTTTATGGGGGGCAAACATCATCAGATACTAAAAGCAAACAGAGACAGTGTAATGATGTAACACAACAAAATCAACACCCTTACAAATACAGATTCAAAGTTCCTAACCAATATCAGGCCAACTCAGCAATGTGACAAAATGCTAAAATGTATGCTAAAAATGCAAAGCTAACATTGCCTGAGGTGCTTTTCCTGCTACTGTGACAAAATACCTCTACAGAAGCAGTCTAAGGAGGGAAGGCTTTATTTTGGCTCACAGTTCTAAGGTACAGTCCATTATGGCTGAGTCTGAATGGCAGCAGCGGCTTATAACAGCTGGTTACATTGTATCCACAGCCAGACTGAAGAGTAACGAAGACTGAGTGATGAGCTAAGAGATGGTCGCTTTGCTCAGCTCACTTTCTCCTTTTTATTCAGTCCAGGACTCAGACAGAGCAGGCACTGGCACTAACTGCATCTAGGATGGATCTTACTATCTCAGCACAACCAAGAAAATCCCTCACAGGCATGCCTTCAGACCGGCATACCCAAGGGTTCCTTTCCTGCGTGACTCTAGGTCCTATCAGGTTGAAAATTGATATAAACCATCCCGCATGTAAAATTAACAATAACGAACAATGACTGTGTTTCCTCAATAGATACAGCAAAGCAGTTTTCTATATTGATAAAACCAGTAAATTTTTATAATAAAAACACACTCAGAAAAGATAAAAGGGAATCTTCTCAACTTCATATACTAGCTATAAACATATACACAGGGATGGAGTAGGGCTCAGCTGCTAAGAGCACTGCTTGCTCTTCCAAAGGATCTGAATTCAGTTCCCACCACCCATGTTGGGTAGCTCACAACCACCTGCAACTCCAGCTCCAGAAGATCTGACTCCCTCTTCTGGCCTCCTTGGGCACTACAACCATGTGCACATACACACAGAAACTGAAATACATATAAATAAAAGAATTTTTAAAAAATATGTACTACTTTATGTGTCAAACAAATTAACTTCAATAATATCCATAAAATTGCTCCCTACTTTCCCCTTGCAATTTACACAACTCTTTGCTACATATTCAATAAATTATTATATGCATAACATTACAAATTAACATCATATTATATGTAATGACATTATTAGAACTGGTTATTTTTCACATTTGTATTTTAACTCTTAGATCAGAGCTGAAGTGGCTCACATACTGTTACAGCATTGGCAACTCTTTTATTCTTTCTTTCCCCTCTTCTAAGGGAATAATTCAAATAATTGTTTTATCAAGTCTGCTGCTCTAACCCTCTATTAAGTTCTTAGTTCAGTCACTATGCCCGTCAGTTCTGAGACTGGATGGCATAAGGCTTTCATTTGTTTGCTAAACTTTTCACCTTGTTTGTGGATCATCCCAATTTCATCTTATTCTGGGTTTTCTTGACATTTGATTATTCTGATTCTTTGAGACTTACTTCCTCTATATCTCTTTCCTTTAAAAACAAAACAAAACCTGTGTGTGTGTGTGTGTGTGATGTGTGTATGTGTGTGTATGCTATGTGTGTGCATGTGTGTGTGTTTGCGCATGCAGGATCTATGGTGTGTGTGGATCTAAGAGGGTGGGAGAGGGAAACATGCACACTGTGTGTTTGGAAGGTCAGAAGACAACCTTGAGGGCTCGTCCTTGCATGCTACCTTGTCTGACTCTAACACTTTGTGCTGCTGCGCACAGAAGGCTAGCTGGCCTGAGAACTCCCAGGAAGTCTCCTGTCTCTGATTACCATTTTGCTGTAGGAGCAGACAGAGCACTAGGGTTACAAATGTGTGCTAGTGCACCAGGCTTCTGTGTGGACACCTAGGACTCAAACTTGGGTCCTCGTGCTTAAGAAGCACACATTCTGCCCACTGGGCCATCGGCTCCCCAGCCCTATAGGGATTCTAATGCTTTCTCCATTTAAAACTCCTTTTCCAACAAGAAATTTTTACACGACTCTGGGTACATCAGTATATAAACCAGGCGTACAGAGCACACATCTACATATTCACAAAGACGAACATGCTTCACACGTTACAGACAAAGAATGACCTGGTTTGTAATGAATCTTCACCCATTACTGACAAAGAAGGACCTTGTTTATAATAAATCTTGCTGTCATTTTCTGGCTTTATAGGTAATAACTGCTCTTGGAAACAAAAGTCCAGTATCCGTATGAGCGCACAGTCTATTTCTGTGCTGTTGGCAATAGAGATGTGTCTGCAACCCCCCCCCCCCTTCTGTCCTGACTCTCTGGGTAGTACAGAGGCCTGTGGAGCCTCTATAGCTTTTCTCTGTCTGCTTCCTGTCCTTGAGGCACTCTCATATAAAGCCGCTGCACAGAAAACCACCAATGGGTACTTGACAAAACACACAGCTCTGCAGTGCACCAGAAATGTCTTTTTTCCTTTCAACTGGATAATGAAGGTCTCTGCTCCCTCAAATACAGAAACACCTAGTCCATTTCTTCTGTCTGTAATAAAGTATGTATTCATACAAGAGCTTGCACACTATATTTGGAATGAGACCACATAATTAATTAGGCTAGAGAATAAGATATCATTAAAAACACAGTAAAAACCTCACTAATTCAGACATGTCCAATTCTGATTTTGCCATAAACAGTCAGGTAAAATTCACAATCCCATTTGTTCCCTAAACAGATGAATTAAGATGGCTAACAGCAGACAAGAAAAGAGGATGTACCTTCAAGAAGGAACAAACAACTAATTTGGAAGCACCCATTTGATGTACAGATCTCAATTACAGGCCAACAACAGCTTGCAGTGCTTGGGTTTTTTTTTTAAGATTTATTTATTTTTATTTTAATGTGTATTAGTGTTTTGCCTGCATGAATGTCTGTGCACTACAGTCTCCGAAGAGATTTTGGATCCCCTGGGACTAGAGCTACTGTCTTAGTCACAGTGCTAACGCTGTGACAAGACATCATGATCACAGCAACTCTTAGAAAGTATTTAATTGGGTGCTTGGTTATAGTTCTAGAGATTCAGTCCATTATCATCATGGCAGAGAGCATGGCAGCAGCTGGCAGCGTGCAGGCAGGGCTGGAGTGGGCTGAGAGCTACATCCTGCTCCACAGGCAGAGAGAAGAGAGACTGGCCTGGCTTGGGCTTTCGACAGTCCAGGTGACACACTTCCCCCAACAAGGCGCATCTCCTAATCCTTCGAATCCTTCCAAACACTTCCACTCCCTGGAGACTAAGCACTCAAATATAGGCGCCTATAGAGACCATTCTCATTCCAACCACCACAGTTAAGGACAGCTGTGTGCGGCCATGAGGGTGCTGACCCTGGGTCCTCTGGAAGAGCAGCCATGTTCTTAAATGCTGAGTCATCTCCCTAACCCCAACAGAGCTTGGGTTCTTATCATGGGAACTCCAGGGGGTCTTGCAGTCACAGAGTTTAGAGCTTGGGCCTAGTATCCCACAGATCCTGTTCTTGTCAAGCCTTCATTTTTAGAGTGGAGTCTAGGAGGACTATAAAGAAAGAACCATTAGACAGCCCCCAAAGAATGGGCTGGTCTCTAAGAATACATAAGCTGGCACACGGACTAGACAGGAAGAGGCAGTGGCTAGGACAGCTCAACAGACAAGGTTCCTTTGACATCACATAAAATATATGGGTTTTTAAGGGATAGAGAGGTAAAGTGGTTAAGAGCCCTTGCTGCTCCTGAAGAGGGCCTTGGTTGAGTTTGCAGCACCCACATGGTAGCTGTAACTCCAGTTCTAGGGGACCCAATGCCTTCTTCTAGCCTCTGAGGACACCAGGCACATGCATGGTATATATACATACAATACATGATTGCAGCAAAAACATTCAAATATATAAAATCAAAATAAATAAATCTTAAATGTGCATATTAATTTTACAGCAGAGTATTTAAGCATAGGACATTGTATCTTCTGCAGGAAGACTGAGAGTTTCTTCCTGCTGTTTGAAGGATCATGCCTTGTGATGCTAGGCACAAGAATGACCTCGGGTTTTGTCTTTATGTAGAGATTAATTTGTTTTAAAGAGATGCCTGTGTGTGCCGAGGGTGGATGTGGTGATGGCCAGTTATACCTGTTAAGGCTTTGGATGAGAATAACAGTTGACTCATTGGACTCAGGAGACCATCTTTCCCTGGTCAACAGAGTCTACTGTGAATGAACCATATCCCAACAGCTGCTGGTGACTGGCTGGAAACTCCGACGGGGGATGAGAAAAGGGCAAGGCGGAGGAGGAAGAGCAGCTTTCAGAAACAGTCCACAGGATGTGAGTCCAGGGAGACCCCAGCATCTTATAAGGTCCACTGTGCTGGAACATTGTGCTGGAACATAAGGAACAGTGACATTGGTCCTGAGGGTCCTGAGGCAGATGGTTTGTGAACTAGGATTACAGGGATGGGGGAGAGAACAGAGCTTTGCCAGAGCAGGCAGGGACAGGATCACCCCTTAACCTCTACTGATTCCTGTGACCCGTGTTGGGTTATATTTTGATCTGCATGTTACAGAATAGCTCTGTGACTCTGGGAAGGTTTTCCCATATTGCACAATTAAATTAAATTTAGATTTAGTTAACTGTTGAAGTCTAGCACAAATTCCCTCTAGGAGATGTTTTTTATCTGTTCCTTCTGGAACATGGGACTAGTGTGTGGTGGGCGGTCTGTGTAGTGGACCTAGTGTCTGAGCATTGGTCCTCAGAACTGCTGGATCAGAGTGTCAGAACTTAAAGAAAGTCACATGACCACTGATCCAGCCTCAGTCCTCACTCAGTTGCTTATGTCTGATGACATCTATGTATGGATTGATCGACTTGAAAGCAGCCTATTAAAAATAACTCATGTAAAAGGTCACCAAATTCTGCCTGAGGGCCTCTACTAAGGCAGGCCAACTCTTCTAGGCCAGGTAGGATCGATTGAAATTAAAGTGCCTTAAAAGTCCCTAAAATCCAATATAAAACCTTGAAACTTGCCATTGCTAATACATAAATAGAAAAGAAAACAGCTCCAACTCTATTCTTCAATACAAAGAAAAACAGATTGTTGTTGTAAGGAGATGACATGCAAATAATTAGCAAACTCACCATCTCCAAGGTAGGATTTTTTTTTTTTTAAAGCTAAAACTCTAAACCAGCTTCCAGGGTCTTAGTGCCCTGGGACCTGGAACCCACGTTTATGAAAAGGCCCACTTGAAGCTAGTCTCCCAGCAGCTCACCTGGACAGCCTCCATCACGTCACATGAGCTGGCCAAGAGCTAACAGTGTGGCTTTGAAAGCCAACAGGGACCTGAACTGGACACGCCCAGAAGACTGGGCCAGAAGGAAAGCACAAGATTGGACTGTCAGAACTGGGCGCTGTTGGGAAGGGCACAAAAAAGTTTCACCATTCCTGTGGGAATGGGTGAAACTCGATGACTCTTAAATGCTTTGTGGAACTTCAAGTTGATATGAGCTGTCAGCCGTTCAAAGGCACAGAGAAAGAAAGAAAGAAAGAAGGAAGAAAGAAAGAAGAAAGGAAGGAGGGAGGGAAGGGAAGAAGGAAAGAAGGGAAGGAAGAAGAGAAAGACCATGGAGGTCAACCAGGCACATCTTCTTTTGGTACTCTAGTGAGCCCTTCTACAGAATGAGCATGCAGAAGGAAGGGACCAAGATTCAGGCCACACAGTCTAGCATGATAGTTTCTGGGATCCAACTTGTAGACTTCCCTCCCACCTTGTCAACAACTAACCCTGAGGATCTGTATTTCCAATGGCTTCAGGAAGAGGAGGGAGAGACAGTTAGCCACACTGTGGGAGGGTTATCCATGGCATCCCTCTGCCACAGAAAGACAATGACTCCTCCCTAGAGGAAAATGGAGGAGAAAGCACACACAGCATTGCTCTGTCTACCTGCACTTGCTGTCCAGAAGAGTGTCAAATCCCACGGGGCAGGGGTTACCCAGAAGTTATGAGCCACCTGGCCTGGGTGCTGGGAACTGAACGCAGGTCCTCTGCAAGAGCGGCAAGTGCTCTTAACCACTGAGCAACCCCTTCAGTTCGTACCACATTTCTCTGAGGCATGGTCTCTCACTGGCATAGAGCTTACCAAATAGGCTAGACTGGCTGGTCAGTGAGCTCCAGGCATCTGCCTGACTCCACCTCCCCAGTGCTAGGATCACAGACAACTCTGCACCCAGCCCTCTTACAGCTGGGTGCTAGGGAGTGCACTCCGGCCTCTGCACAAGCACAGTACTGACCAAACCATCTCCCCAGCTCCAATGTACACTCATTTTGCCACAAAAAGAAGTCTGGCCGTGAAGTTGGTTACCCTAGAATTTGTTTCCATAATAAACCATATCCCTCAGTGAGCCAGTACAATAACCTACCCATCAGTCTTGGTTCGCCCATTATAAAACTCAGTATAAGGTTCTGTGACTCCATCTCTTCTTAGGCTGTGGGGTCTCCAGTGGCCATAGGCTTAAATTTTTTTAAAAAAGCAAAATTACCTTTATTTTTCTTCTTTCTCCCCCCCCCTTTCTTAATATACTAGAAGTCTAGATAAGCATTTGAATTGGACCAGTTTTCATTTAGAAAACATAATATTTGCAAAATAAAAGCTAAATATTGAAGCACGTGCTCAGGTAGCCCCCTCAAACTGTGTTGAACCCTAATACACACAAAAGCATCTTGAAGGGGCTTGAGTCAAGATAACAGCTTGTTCTGATTAGGTAGATAAGAAAAGGGGCTCAGGCTCACTCAGGGCGACAGGAGAAGAAATCTAAATTCAGGAGCATGGCAGGAGGAGACCGGCTAATGACCTTTTGACCTTTCTCAGTAGCCTGGCCCGCTGCCAGCTTCACACACTTTGGAGAAGCATCTTCTGTCGGCAAGGGGGTTGGAGACACTCGCTTTAATTAAAACACACCACTTCAGGAGTAATTAAAATGTGTGGTGGGATCCTATTGACAGGATTCCAGGGACCCTCTGCACACAGCTGTACCTGTAAGAGGCCCAGGAGCTGGGAGAGCTGAGATGGTGGTTACATGGTTATACATAGAGTCATGTTGTCTGGGTATGACTTCACATTTTATATGGAGTCTTCTGGGTGTTTACTTCAAGTTTTCTTCTCCATTTTCTCAAAACCCAAAGGCCAGACTGTACAGCATGGTATAAGTTAGCTGGCCCGAAGAATCAGCCACAGTCTCCAGATTCCAAACTCCCCCACACAGCTTGAATAACAACTCGTGCCCAGAGCTGTGCCAGACTAAAGGGAGCCAGGAGTTAAGCACAGACAGGGGTGGGAGGCAATGCCAAGCATCGTGCCAGGCAGGCTAGGGCACCTTTCATAGCCCAGCATTCTCTTGGAGTCTCAGTGAACGAGTCTAGTTGTCAAAGGAGACCAGCGAGCCACTGCAGGAAGTCACTATGCCTGCAGCGCTGTGCCTCGGGCCTCCTTCCCAGTATCTTTCATATGAACTTGTTCCTTTAGCTTTATGAGAGTCTCTGGAATCCCCTAGATAACACCATGTAGGAAGACATGAACAATGTAACATGTTTGTCCAGGAAAAGTAACCACTTGGATACCATCGAGCAAACTGCTGACAGTTTGATGTAGTCAATCTGCGCATGCTCCTGTTTGTAGGTGGTGTCGTCTGATGGACTCTTTCTCACTAACATGTCATCTCAAGGACACAGCGCACATGGGCAGCCCCCTGGGAAGTACCCCTCCTACTGACTGGGTCACTCTATCTACTGCGTGTTTTTGTGGACCCCCGCTTCTCCTGCTGTGAATTTGGGTTGATTCCAACTCTTTGCTATTTTACAGAGCTCCCGGATCAAACCTCTGGGGCCAAAATATGTTTCACATTCAGGTCTTACTTTCCTTTTGGCTAAAAGTAAAGTAACTAGGTCTAAGGTCAAAAGCAAGAGGCTCCAGAGCCATTATAGAGACCTGCCTGCAGGGAAACAGGTAAGTGTGGATCCACCTCACTGATTAAACAGACCAGCAACAATGTTACCACGACTAAACCATGCTGCTTGGGTCGACAAGGATTTACCCTAAAATCAGTGAATGCCAAACTACCTTCTAAAGGTAGGTGTACAGATTTGTGCCTAAATCTGTACAAAATAAAGCTTGATTTGCTGCTGACCAGATCTTCAGTTAGTTCCCACATGAGAAGTGAGTGTTCTGACCTCCAATTTCCCCAGGGTTGCATCATACATATTGGAGAGGTTTTCTTCAAGTTCCCTTGACTCTGTTCATCCAATGTAGGTCTTACACACTGGCTTGTCTGCCTTCCCAACATCCAAACATTATTTTTCAAACCCAGCTGGGAATAGCTTATCACAAAGGGTCAAGTGACCAGGGCTCTGCCTCCCTGTCTGACTGGCAGCCAAGTGAGCCACTCTGGTTTCTACCTGGAAGAAGGAAGCTCGGATGCCTGTGGATAACCCCGTGAGCAGCCCCTGCATGAAGGCAGAGATGAGTGAAGAAAAGAAAATGTGTGCTGGTTTCAGCCATGTTCAGGTTATCCCACAGAAGAAGAAAGTATCGCAATGACTTCCATAACAATAAATACATTCAAAGCCAGGACTCACAAGGGACAAGGGACAAAGGGAGGGATGGGAGCACAGACCTGCCTGGGTTAGGGGTGGGAGCACAGACCTACCTGGGTTAGGGGGTGGGAGCACAGACCTGTCTAGGTTGTTCTCTATTCCACAATTCCCCAACTTTGAAATTTACAGAAACAAGCATCAGAAAAAAGCCTTTTCCTCTGATCAATAGACTGACAAAAGTTTTGCAAATCAATACTAATTTCTTCCTTTAACTCAGCTGCAGATAATTAGTCTTGGATTATCATTTCTTCATATATAAGAGACTCAAACCCTGACCAACACATTCCCACAGGAATAGTCTCACCAGCAATGACTAATATGGCCATAGGTGACCAAGTGTGAAAGTAGTTAACACTACTGAATTGGACTTTTAATTAGATTATAATTAACTTAAACTTATTTAGCACTCAACTACTAGAAAACTCCTGGAGATATATGTGTATACATGTGTGTGGGGGGGACTCTGGTGTATAGCTATATTTTCTCTACATGTGTATTTCATGAAGTCTTGGATACAATTACTTTATTATATTTATTATATAATATTTATACAATTACTTAGATATAAACCAAATAATTATGATGACAATTTATACTTGAGAAATACATACTAGAATACAAACATTAGTTTGGACAAGGAGAGAAATGTGGTATCATTGCCTGTGTTCTTGAAGTTCCAAAGATTAAATGAATGTATTATCTTACGAAGAAAATATTTTTTTAATTGACTAACACGAAAGCACCAAGTAGAACAGGTCTGGGGAGGAAAAAAAATCAGAAATCAAGAGCTTGGCTTTCAAAAAGTTGCACAACCAGAGAAGACATTGGGTAAGGTGCTCAGGGAGCCAAGGGAGAAGCCTGGTCTAAAATTATCGTCTGGGTCTGGCAAGATGGCTCAATGGGTAGATTTGCTTGGCATCAAACCTGAGGAGCTGAGACTGATCCCCAGGACCCAAATCATGGAAGGAGAAAGACTCCTGAAGTCTGTCATTAAGTTCCTGCATGCACATGTACACACAAAACAAAAAACTAAAGAAGAGAAAATGAGACAGGGACCTCAGTCAGGGTAGCACACACCTGTAACCCTTCCACAGGTAGCCTCAGGTACATGGACTCCTGTCTTAAAAAATAAAAATAGAAAGAAAGACTTGGAGTTCACTGATGTAAGTGGATATCACTACAAACACCATGAGGTCTTCGGGAGGAAAAATAAACAAAGAGGCCAACTTATAACATGAAACAAGGATGTGACCTGTGAAAGAGAGGTTAAAGGTCATAAGTGATACAGAAAGTACTTCCTAGATGTGTCCATCAGAGATGCAGAAGATAGGAAAAAAATGGAGAAGTAATATTCAAACAGATGAAGCTAAGAAGCTGCCGAGAATTGATTAGGTGTCAATACACACACATCTCAGAAGCTCAGAGAATCCTGAGTGTTAGTGGAATAAAGGCAAAGCCATTATAACATGTACCCTGCTGAGACCATCAAAGACACAACGAAGGTACTAAATCAGTGACAAGAGACAAATTACAATACAAAAGGAGATGGCTAGGGCAGTGAACCCACATAAAAATGCTAAGTGTGGTAGTGTGTGCTTGTAATGCCAGTGTGGCAAGAACTGAGACAGTAGGACCCCTGGGGTTCACTGGCCAGCTGAGCTAGTCCGACGGTGAGGTCCAGACCAATGAGGAACCCTATCTCAAAAAAGTGGACAGTGGAAGTTGGAAGACAGTGGAATGTTATCAATAAATTATATACCCATGTACAAAATTAGAAGTCTTATATACACATGAAGGATTTAAGTTTTACCTAAAATTGGAAACACTGACATACAAATTAAATAGAAGGCCAATGGCAATTAAAGACCTGGAAATGCTGAAGATGGAAGTGAATTTGGTTCACATCAGATGTTTCAAGGCTAGTATGGATGCTACAGTGACTGTATAATAAATGCCAGGGAAGAGAAAGGGAGAATAAAGTTTCTGAGTAAGGAAAGAAGACATAGGACCTGGAGTGTGTGTGTGTGGGTAGATACGTGGTGTGCGTGTACATGTGAGTGTGCGTGTGTTTGTGTAAATCAATACAGACAACAGCTGGAGAGCCTGAGAACACAGCTCTTCCTGCCTGAGGATTCACTTTCCATGGTTCATTTACCTATTGTCAACCATGGTCTGAAAGTATTAAATGGAAAATTCCAGAAATCAGCAGCTCATAACATTAAATTGCACAGCATTCTAAGAGGTATGATGAAGTCTCACACCGTCCCACTCCACCCCACCTGAGGCATGAATCACTCCTTTGTCCAGTCCCCACAATCCCCCGTGAGTCACTCCTTAGCTGTCTTGGTTCTCCGATCAGCAGCTGGATCCTGGAGCTTGTATTCACGTGACCTGAAGTGTAAGAGGAGTGCTGTAAGGGAGGGGTAAGGGTAGGTTTCCTCCACTGTGTGGCAACACCACAGGGTACAGAGGAAACACAATACGCAAGGGTGGATTAGTTTTTCTCATTGTTATGATGAAGATACCCGATAAAAATGAAGGGTCCAGGCTGGGTGTGGTGGTGCACACCTGTAATCCCAGCACTTGGGAGGCAGAGGCAGGCGGATTTCTGAGTTCGAGGCCAGCCTGGTCTACAGAGTGAGTTCCAGGACAGCCAGGGCTACACAGAGAAACCCTGTCTCAGGAAAACCAAAAAAAAAAAAAAAAAAAAAAAAAAAAAAAAAAAAAAGAAGGGTCCATTTATCTTGGCTCACAGTTTGAGGAGACACAGTCCACCAGACAGGGACATCAAGACAAGCACAGTGGGGGGTGGGGGCGTGGCTGCTCTCATCACACACATATGGAGGAAGCAGAGAACCTGGTTCTCATCTCCCTTTCTCCTTCTTTTCCATCCTGGACCCCAGACCATGGGACAGTGCTGCCCACATTTATAGGGGCTCCCCTTGCCCCTCAGTCAGAACTTTCTGCAAATATTCTCACAGACATGCACACCCTCGTAGACACACCCAAAGATGCGTCCAGATGATCTAAAATCCAGCCAAGCCAGAGTCTGGCCGGGTACACTGCATCCTGTAGGCTCATGACTGTCATCTGTAGCTTTTGAGTGGCAGAATTGGAAGGTGGGGACTGCCCAAGACTGTCAGAGCCCTGATGATACGGTATGAGCCTCAGCCCTGATCCCTCTATTCAGGAGAGCAGGTACAATGTAACCAGCCTCCTGCTCCCGCATCCTCACCAGGTTACACCAGGTTACACCGGATTCTCAGGCCACAAACCAAAATAAGCCTTTCCTTCTTTAAGTTGCCTTTTGCTGTGTGTCTTGTCACAGCAGGAAGAAAAGTAACTACACAGTTCCAGCGCTGTCTAAGGCTTCAAGCACCTCAGCAGGTGCCTGGCTGGAGCCTCACAGATGAGAGGGATCACTGTATGTGGGGAGTAGAACAGCCACCCAAGCGAGCATAGGAAAATGGGGGGATAAAATCAAATACATTATTAAGTAGACACAGTTCACACTTAAACTTGCAGGTTAGGGATAAACAAAACAACTCCAGGCTTTACTGATACCTCCTAATGCTTTCACAAGTGAGATAAAAATATTCTGGGCTCTGGATGGTAAAAAAGGTAAGAGAAAGAGACGAGGCAGGGAAAGGCAAGGAAAACGAAGCCTCGTCTCGTTAAACACGGGCTTAGAAACAAATGCATTATGAGAAATTAAGAGGGCCAAATGTAAATTAAACTAAAACTCACTTAACACGTGGCTTTGAATATACCACATCCATCCCAGGCTCAGGACTTACTGAGGAAGAGAGGGGAGAAAGACCGTAGGATCCAGAGGTGGCGGGCCACCAGGAGGCAGTGATTTCCGGTCACAGTGTGGCAGCTGCACCTGTGAACTCACCAAGGACCGACAGCACACAAGACCTGTGCAAGCTCAAGCCGGACAAAATCCCAATAGGGAGAAGGGATGTGGGCATTAAGTCTCACCCCTAGCCAAGTAGCTACTCCGAAATTAACAGACGCTGAGCCAGAAGATGGCTCAGTTTTCTTTAAGGGTGTGTGTGGAGCCTGCTGGGATGACCACGCTCCAGGGGAGGAGTCAAGAGTAGAATCATGAATTGGATTTGATGGCTTTAGAAATAAGATATAAAATATTTTAAAAGAGTACACAAAATTGGGCAGGTAGGGAAAAGAGGGGGGATCTAGGAGGGGCTGGGGGGCACTGTCAAAACACACTGTATAAAATTCTCAAAGAACTAATAAAAAAACAGAAATAAAATAAATAAATAAAAGGAAATGTGCAAAACTAAGCTTAAAGAACACAAAGTAAAACTAGTTGGTCTTTATAGACTTCTCCATGACTGATGAATCAAACTGCCAAAGTAGCAGGAAGAAATGAAGCATTTTAGTAACACAAAGGACTAGGTGTGAGCTGTCTACTCAAAGGTATCTCTGCAACCAGTGACTGACTGTCCAGGACAACACTTAACGCTTAAACTCTTAAATGGTCATAAAACAAATGTCAACCGATTTTAAGAACCTGGAATCATGCGGACCCATCCTCTTTGTATTAAAGTAAAAAAGAAAATTAAAGTTCTATATTTAAAAAAAAAAAAAGTCGGGCAATGGTGGCACATGCCTATAATCCTAGCACTTGGGAGGGAGAGGCAGGCGGATTTCTGAGTTTGAGGCCAGCCTGGTCTACAGAGTGAGTTCCAGGACAGCCAGGGCTACACAGAGAAACCCTGTCTCAAAAAAACCAAATCAAAAAAAAAAAAAACAAAAAAAAACAAAAACAAAAAAACAAAAAAACAAAAAACAAAGACAAACAAACAAAAAAACCCTTCTAAACCATTAATTAAAGACAAAAGTATAGTGAAATGTTTAAGATTTGTGAACAGAAAAGTAACAAACATATCACAAAATATATGGTCACAAACCCCGCTGAAGCAATGGTTAGAACTGGCGTCTAGATGCACACACAAGATAAAAGGGGACGTCCGTGCTCCTGCCATCATCCGTGCTCCTGCCATCGGAGGAGACTTTTAAAGGCTCGCTGAGCACGGTGGTGCACTCTAGCAAAGCCGGTCCTGGGGGTATGGGTGGAGGGGGGGGGAGAACCATCATGAATTCATGGCCAGCCTGGGATACATAGAAAGACTCTGTCTCAAGATGAAAGAATTCGAGGGAGAAAGGGAGGGAGGGAGGAGGGGATTTTTAAAAAATGAGAACAGGGATTAATAAATAGAACAGTACAGTCGAAAGGAGAAAGCCAAAATTTGGTTCTTTGGTAAACAAAAATAATTTATGCCTTCAAGGAGATGAGGAAGGGTCCTAGGCTGGGCATGAGCGGAGGTGTGGGCAGAGCCCCCTCCTGCTACAATCCTCCTTTCCCTGGCATCTGGAAGGATCACACACAAACAGCAGCTGTGTGGAGATGCCAACCAGAAGGGCAAGCATTGGGTATCTGGAGCTGTGAATGGGAGGATTCTCACTTGGGAGGCACAGAGACCTCAGGGGAAATTTCCCACTGGACCACAAAGCTAGCAATGCTCTGACCAGCCTCATAAAGACTTGGCTCAAGGATGTAGTTATGGGGGGCCATTCCAACTGTTCTAATTAGAGAGGAGATTAAACTACAGAGGCTGTGCTGTGTACCAGCCCAGTAATCAAAATTCCTCAGGATTAGTGTGATGGTTTGAATAAGAACACCCCCCACCCCATAGGCTCATATGTTTGAACACCAAGTATTCAGTTGGTAGCACTGTTTGTGAAAGTTTAGGAAGAATAGCCTTGCTGGAAGAAGTTTGTCACTGGAGAGAGGCTTTGAGAGTTGAGAGACACATTGCATTGCCAGTTCACTCAGTCTGTTTCATGTTTGTGGTTTAAGATGTGAGCGCTCAGCTTGCTGAGGTAGCCGGTAGCCGCCATGCAGTGCCTCATCAGGAATGCAGCCATAAGCCCAAACAAACCCTTTCTTCTATAAGTTGCCCTGGACAAAGTGTTTTATCCCAGCAGGTTAAAAAAAAAGTAGCAAATACAATTAGTAACTTGTTTTTCAAAGGAAACAAAATAATGGAACCACACTCGTGTAACAAGAGAGCCAACAGTGCCTGCCCTGTTTCCTGAGGGTAGAGGGACACGGTGAAATGAAACTGCACATGGTGGGTGGAGACAAACTTAGAGTTGGAAGACACATGCTTGCACAGATCGAGCTACATAATTGCTACTTTTCTCATCCACTGTAGCCAGCTCACCTGACCAGAAAGAATCTAAGGAGAGAGAGACAGTGAGAGGTAGGGGCGGAAGTGGGAGCTGGGGTCATGTGGCATCTGTAGTCAAGAAGCAGGAAGTGATGAAGGCCGGTCCTCAGCTCACTGTCTCCTCTTGGTTCTGTCTAGGAGCTGGCCCTCGGATGTCACCAACCTCACGTAAAGTACGTCTAACATAATATAGAAACTGTATGCTCAGAGTCTGTTTCCATGGTTATTCTAAATTCCATCCATTTGAGATGAACCATCACTATGTTCAGAAAGGAACAGTAAAGAGGCATGGATTACCTTTCCTCCCAATTCCTGCAACACAACCCCAGCTTCTGGCTCCCAACTTCCCAGCCTACAAGACAACCCGAACTCCTAACAAAAAAGAGGAAGTCTGAGCACAGCACACAGCTATCTGAGCTGCTCAGACCCAATCAAAGAGCCACTGCTTAGGGACTTTGTGACAAACACCCACGGTAGATCCCAAGGCCAAGGGCTCTCCTGCCCTCCAGATACCTGTCCTCTAATCCTGCACACCCTGCATTGTTCACCCAAAAGTCTGCTCAATGAGACTGAGTTATGAGACCACAGCACGGCTACGCTCTTCAAAGCCAGAGAGCACGCATCTGTCTCCCCAAGGGCAGAACACAGTAAATCAAAACCACAAAGAGGCATTCCATAGGGTTTTTCTTATCTTCATGGGTGAGACACATCAATATACACACAAACAAACTCATAATCATATAGGAAGAATAACAGTTAAGATGAAAATACAAAAACAAGGGCTAAGAGACAGCTCAGAGAACAAAATAGTTACCATATAATCATACAATCTTGACTTCATGGTCCCCTGCAATTCACATCAAAAAAGGCACAGGACAGCACATGTTTACCCCACGTGTTGGGGGAGTGGGTACAGGCAGACACTCTCAACTCTTCCTTATAGAGATGTAAGGAATTCATTCTTAGGTACAAAGCAGGTGCAGAGTCTCTTTGTGAAGGACCTGGACACTTCCAAGCCATTAACCTCCCCAGCATGTTGTCTTCTTTCCTCTTTCCTCTTTCCTCTTTGCTCTTTGCTCTTTGCTCTTTGCTCTTTGCTCTTTGCTCTTTGCTCTTTCCTCTTTCCTCTTCCTCCTCCTCCTCCTCCTCCTCCTTCTCCTTCTTCTTCTTCAGAAATCTGCCTGCCTCTGCCTCCCAGAGTGCTGGGATTACAGGCATGTGCCACCACTGCCCGGCCCAGCATGTTTTCTTAACCTTCAAACCATATTATGCTGTTTTTGTCTCTCCACTGCCAGCAACTGACCAGAAACCCAACCATGTAACAACTTTGATGACACCATTGCATCGTGTCAACCCAACTGAGGTCCTCTGAATTCTAAAAGAAGAGATGAGGAAAAGAACCAATCGCCCAGTGTCAGACTCCATACCCCGGTCAGGTGACGAAGGATGACGCTTGAGGGAGCTGCTTCCTGGAGTGTCCTTGTGTGCACCTCTCACAATCTGCCCCCACGGAAGGTTCTGCCAAGCCCCTGGCCAATTAGCAAACGTTAGCCATTATCCCAAGCAGCTGAGTACTCGTGGAATGGTTAGCCAATAAAAAATGACAGGCAAGCACCTGCTACTTTTAAAACAACAGAATGGGGACAAGAACATAAGTGGACAGACAGCTCATTAGCGAGCGAGCATTTCCATGTGATGTTACCTCTTAGGCCAGGAAGGTTCCCAGCAAGTAGGGGTTGAAAGCGAAGGTTTTTCAAGCCTGTATCATCTGTGCAAAAAAGTAAAAGGCTGCTGGACAAAGAATGCAGCATTTTTAGAAGCAACTGCTGGGCTAGGGCTTTAATTTCCTCTCTTCTCCGCTCACGTGTAGTTCTATAGAACTCATGTGTCTTATCGTAATAAATTAAATCCTGTTAGTCTCAAATCCCACATCTCCCACGAACTACCCCATCTGGACAGTCCTGCCTCCGGCCTGTTCTTCATGACTCCTGATCAACTGATGCTCTTTGGAATGGGTCAGGCGCTGCTTGGGGTTCTACATCTTCATCAGCTCTTGGAAAGTTGCTCACCAATCCTGTCCCCTGAGCTCACAGAGATCCCCCTGCCTCTGCCTCCCAAGTGCTGGGATTAAAGACGTGTGCCCCTGAAAAATCTTAATTCAATTAATGAATCAACTCATTGGGAACAGAATGGAAGGAAAGGTGGCCTTCGGAAAGTGGGGGCCACTCCGTGGGTGGGGGGCCCAAGAGTACATGCAAGAGTAAATACATAACTTTATCCTTGAAAAAGATTATGTGATTTTTTTCATACTCTAATCTCTGTATATAATATCAAAATTAATTAATAGTGTCTAATTCAACTTTAGGGGTTTAAGAAAGGTATAAAGGAGGAACCTGGTAAAAATTAAACGAAGGTTATAATTTTAAAAACAAAGTCAAATGCTCACTGAAAGTATAAAATTTCATAGCATGCTAAAGCTCTACTCTAAAGCATTCTCTTTACTCTTTGTAGATCTTTGAACACATTGTTGTAGATTAAAGACAGGACCACAAACTAGGGGTTAAGATATTAATACTGTTGCTCTATTATGCCGGAGGTCCAAAATATTATAAATAACTATAAAGCGAAAAGAAACAATATCAACATTATTTGTGGCATGTTTGGCTTTCTACAAAAATATTCAGAAAAATCTATAAACCAACAAAGATGCTAGGAGAGAAGCATGTAACGTGTGGAGGTTAAGTCTTCATTGTCAGCTTGTCAGGGCTTAGTACCACCCAGAAAACACACATCTGGGGTGTCTGAGAGGGAGTTCCTAGTCTGGGTTAACTGAGGCAGGGAGATACGCTCTGTGGGCAGCACCATCCCATGTGTGGCCCATAGTGAATAGATTAAAAAAAAAAAAGGATCTGTACAGCTTCACCCCACACTCTGCTCCCTGATGTGTTTACTCTGTGACCAGCTGTCTTAGCTCCTGCCACCAAGACAGACTGCACCTTCAAGCCATGATCCAGCCTTTCCTTTCATAAGTTGCTTTTGTCCAGTATTTTTGTCACAGCACAAGAAAACCAAGTAATACACAAAGCAGTTACTATACATTGGCAATAACCAGTTAACGAATGTAATTATCTGCAAAAAGATCCCACTGGAAAGAACAGTAAAGCCAGGGAGTTGCTGGGGAATGGCTGAAAACATTCCCCACCTTGCCCCGCCCAGTCCTGCCCCCACCCCACCTGCCCATGCCCCAAGTTCTGCCATAGTTTACTTTGGATCTGTAGTTTACAGAAAGGACACTTCCCATCCTTTTTTTTTTCCTCTGTTGGCGCATCTTACAGGATGGGATCTCTCTACAAACGTTCCTTTTAGATGGTAATGAAGCTTTGTAACATTCTCCAGGAAGCTCTAGGGACCTGTATTGGATGCTTAAGGTGTGGTATACACACAGGACAGAATACACCAGTACTAAGGCAGGAACCAATGATTCTGCGACACAGGAGAATTTAAAAACCATAACTAAGTAAAAAGAAGCAAGACGGCATTTGTTGTGTTGCTGGCCGATCCCAGGGGTAGGAGTTGCCCAGGGTGAGCAAGCGCAGTCTGGAACTGGCGAGGGATTGCTGTTACAGGTGCTTTGTACTTGGCAAAGTGGGGCGTGTACTCGGGAGTGGGGCTCATGCTGGGCAGATGTTTTCTTCTGAAAATAACAAGGTTGTTCTGAGGATGAGACTGTGCTGTTTTCTTACTGCACGCCCTGGGTTTACTTCGAACTCTGAATTACAAGTGTTAACTGAGTGAATTGAGCCACGTGTGAATTATACCTCCTTGCGGATGTTAATTTTAAAATGATATAAACAACTCTAAAGCATCCAATACAAGTCCCTAGAGCTTCCAGGAGAATGTTACAAAGCTTCATTACCATCTAAAAGGAACGTTTGTTGAGAGATCCTGTCTGTGAGTAAGATGTGCCAACAGAAAAAAAAGGATGGGAAGTGTCCTTTCTGTAAACTACAGATCCAAAGTAAACTATGGCAGGACTTGGGTAGGGGGCAGGTGAGATGGGGGTGGGACTGGGCGGGGCAAGGTGGGAATGAAGGTGGGCGTGACAGGGCAGGGCAGGTGGGGGCAGGGGCGGGGCAGAAGATCCTAAAATTCATATTCAAGTCTTAAAGGGTCTGGAGTGGATATGAAAGTTTTGAAGAAAAAGTCTTAGGCAGGATGATTTATTCCAAAGTTTTGGTAATTAAGTAAACTGGTATTAACCCAGGAATCACAAGACAAATGGGACAGAAGAGAGTCAAGAGGCAGATCCAAAAGAAAATCGAACCAGAATCAGTATCTGGCTGAGACGGCAACAGATAAATGAGAAAATAACAAATTACTCATTCCGTGATAACAAGATAGATGGTTTCCATTACAGAAAGCCATCAGACCTCTGGCTTAGATGACAGAAATACAAACATCAGCAGAGTCTCACTGCAGAACTGCAAAGGCTGTGGACTCCCACAAGGGTGGTGTCCTAGGGCAGAGGCGATTCTGGTGTAGCTGGCCTGGTGGGATCAGCAATGGGAGGGAGGGCCCAAGCGGCCACAGTGAAGGGGACAAGCATTACACTGTTCCCATCACTGTTATTAAATTACCATTATTAGTCTGACCTGGGCCCAGAAGAGGAATCTGGGAGTGAGAGGACCAAGGCATGTGGTCAGAGGTGAAACGCCTGCAGAGAGCTATAAGGTATCAGAACTTTGAGGGCGGTCGCTAAGATGGGTCAAACCTAAACCAGTCATAGTTGAAGACAGGAGAAACAGGAACTCCCAACATGGTGCACAGGAAAGAGGAGTGTCACAGAGGCCTGAGATCATAGTCTACAAACCCCACCGAACAAAACACCACAGAGACAGGCTGGTCAAGAATTATCCAATCTGGGAATGCAGACTCTAGACACTCACATATGACCACAGGATTTATCAAGGACATGTACTGCAACTGGTGGAGATTTCTTATTATCCTTCAATGGGTAATGTTTAAACCCAGGTGAATTAAAGATGAATCCCAAAGGCCTAAGTTCAAATCCCCAGAAGCCAGATAAAGAGACAGACACTGAAGAAAGCATCTGTAACCCCTGCTGTGCTACAGCGAGCCTGGGAGAAGAGATGAATTGCACCCAGAAGGCCAGCTAGCCTGTCTGCGCGAAGACCAGCACCAAAGGTGGTTCTCTGACTTCCACACACATGCTTGGTATGAGCAGACATGCAAACATACATCATACATACATACACACAAATAAACATCATAATACAAACCCACACATCATATCTAGACACATTACACATGAATATATGAGTCATACAGACACACACAAAGTATTTTTGCTTTAGGTTGTTGTTTCTTAAGAATGAACAAAACTACTGTGGTGGTTTGAATTAGAAATGTCACCTGCAGGCTCAAGTATTTGAATCCTTGGCCCCTCCCCACTCTGCCCCCCCCCCCCCAGTTGCTGGTGCTGTTTGGGAAGGCTACTGAGCCTTTAGGGCATCGGCACCTTGCTAGAGGAAGGAGGTCACTGGGCGCGGGCTTCAAAGGTTCAGAGCCTGGTCCTACGTCCTCTAAACTCTCTTGGCTTCCTGTATGATGAAATGTGATCAGTAGCCTTCCTACAGCCACACCTCCCCCAGCATCAGGGACGCACTACCTTTCTGGGACATTATGCCAAAATAAACTCCTTGCCCCATAAATAGATTTTGGTAATGGTGTTTTATCACAACATTAAAGCTAAATATTAAATCTACAACAGTCAATGAACATCAACACATCTTTAGAGGTCAAAAAAATAATAATATCACAGAACCAGGTAAGACAGACTTCCACTGCAACTACACAGAGAGGGAGCAGCTAGTGATAGGCAAGCACTTGGTCTCAGCGTGGCAGGTGGCATGGATTTTTTGGATTTGGTTTTTCCGAGACAGGGTTTCTCTATGTAGCCCTGGCTGTCCTGGAACTCACTCTGTAGATCAGGCTGACCTCGAACTCAGAATTCCACCTGCCTCTGCCTCCCAGAGTGCTGGGATTACAGGCGTGCACCACCACCGCCCGGCCTGGAGGCATGGATTTAACTCCAAGTCCTCAAACATCCCTGTCAGAACTTCCCCCAATGCTCAGGAAGAGTCTTCGATCTCTGGCTCCCAAGTACAAGTAACAGATGCCAAGGAGCCCACAGAATGGTAGGAAGCTCTCACCACCTTCCAGGAGGACACAAACATCTGGGGAAGCCAGCTTGGGGACTCAGCCTTGACCTGCACTTTGACTCACATAGTGTGTGAACTTGGAAAGAGCACTGAGCTTTTGAAGTCCAGCTTTGCCTGTCACTGAAAGGCTGTTGTCCTCACACCTGGAGGGGAGGCACTATACAGTACCCAGTGCACACAAAGACAGCCCTCACACCTGGAGGGGAGGCACTATACAGTACCCAGTGCACACAAAGACAGCCCTCACACCTGGAGGGGAGGCACTGTACAGTACCCAGTGCACACAAAGACAGCCCTCACACCTGGAGGGGAGGCACTGTACAGTACCCAGTGCACACAGAGACAGCCCTCACACCTGGAGGGGAGGCACTGTACAGTACCCAGTGCACACAGAGACAGTCCTCACACCTGGAGGGGAGGCACTGTACAGTACCCAGTGCACACAGAGACAGCCCTCACACCTGGAGGGGAGGCACTATACAGTACCCAGTGCACACAAAGACAGCCCTCACACCTGGAGGGGAGGCACTATACAGTACCCAGTGCACACAGAGACAGTCCTCACACCTGGAGGGGAGGCACTGTACAGTACCCAGTGCACACAGAGACAGCCCTCACACCTGGAGGGAGGCACTGTACAGTACCCAGTGCACACAAAGACAGCCGTTCTCACCCCAAGGTGCTACATCTTCACTGTCAAGTGCACCTCATTTGGAAGCACAGGAGACACACCTCTGGCCTGTCTGTCCAGGGTGTTTTCAGAGAAATTTAACTGAGGAAGGAAGAGCCGACCTGAACGTGGGTGGCACTGGACCACAGACTGGGGTGAGCCCCAGCATCACCTCTCCATTTCCTGACTGTGGGTGCAGATGTGAGATCAGCAACCTTACATTCATGATCCTGCAGCCACACCTGCCCAGTCATGACGGACAGCGAGTGTCCTGGGATTGTGAGCAAAATAAATCCTTCCTTCCTTAATTGCTTTCATTTCAGAGTGGCGAGAAAGAATACAGTCACCAAAAGAACACAGCACTCCAGACAGCATCTGGTGACCGGACGACACGAGTCGACACGGGCTAGCACACGGGGCTGCCTCGCTTAGCCTTCGCCATGCCAGATTCCGCATCCCTACCTCCTCCTCCTCCTGATTTGAACTCTCCCTATAAGATGCTGAGGGAACTTATCCCAGTAACCCATCCATTCTTTACAGCTTGCCCGAGATAGTACTCTGTGAAAGGATCCATTGGCCTTAAGAAAGAAACCTTCAAACCTTTGGAGATTCTATGTTGTTGTAAAACACAAATACCCAGCCAAGCTTTCTCTAATACCTCAAGGATATGCCACCAGCGAGCGTCCCACAGGACTGAGGAAAAGGCAGCAGCGGCTCAGCTCACAAAGCAGCCCCCAAACCCCGGTGGATTCTATCCATGGACTTAGCAGCAGGGGCCAAAAAGGGCCTTCCAATCAGAGAGCCGAAAACAGTTTTTGTAAGAACTTTCTGGAGACCCTGGGCTGTTGGATTTTCTCCAGGTCATGACAGTGGGTGCGCATCATCCACAACAGGCCATGAAGGAGATGAAATGTTCTGATTCCATCCAACTTTTAACTCTGAGGAATTAAAAATAAAGTCATTCATACTTTTCACTTACGTTACACCATTTAAGATGTGTACCATTCAAATGTTCCCAGTGGAAGAAAAACTCAGGGAGTGAACTGAACTCCACTGGCCAATGTCCTCTAAACCTGGGTCTGCTTACCACCCATCAAAGAACACTGATCATTCTTGAATAGTGGGGCAGCCAACTGGGAGCCTAAGATCAAACTATTCCAATTAGTCTGCCGTAGATAAATGGCTCTTGGTTTGAGCTCATTAAAAAGAAAGGTTTAAAAAAAAAGCCAGAGAATGGCTCACCCCATTAATCCAGTACTCCAGAGTCTGAGGCAGGGGGGGACACCACAGGTTTGCGTTCAGCCTGGACTATATAGAGAATCCATGAGCTGTCTTAAAGGACAAAGACCTATGAAGGTCTCATTTCAGCTTAATAGGCAAATGATGTGATAAAGATGAAATAAATGTTGCTTGGCCAAACTAAACAAGGTGACAGTTGCTTCTGGAGCCGCTGCCTTTCATGAATTACAGGGAAATTATGAAGCTTTTTGTCCTTAATCTTACATAGGTGTGGCTAGTCTATTAAAAGCCATCAAATATACACTCTAAATATTTACGTATTTCATTTTGTTTTATCTGTGTATACATGCCTGGGTGTGTATATGTGTGCCATGTGTGCTCTATGCCTGCAGAGGTCAAAATAGGATGTCAGATCCCCTGGAACTGGAGTTACAGATGGTTATATGCCAACACACAGGTGCTGAGATCCGAACCCAGGTCCTCTGCAAGAGCAGCCAGTGGTCTTAACTGCTGAGCTGTCTCTCCAGCTCTAAATATACACTTTTGAGCTATAAACCTTTTTGTAATTATACTTTAATCACATGTTAAAACAAATTGGACAAGGGCTGAAGAACATTTCTGCTTTACCTGAACTCTGAGATAAGACCATTTCAAACACAATCAGAACTAAGCAGGCAAAAATGGAGGAGGTGTGTGTGGGGGGGGGGGTACTGTTTCCATGAGGCACTGTATGGCCAGAGAGAATCAAATTGATCTGAATGCCAAACCAGTCACATTTTCTTACCCCGCCCCACCTTACCACCGCCCTACCCCACCCCAGACAAATCTATAAGACTGCTAATTTAAATTACCAGATGTGGCTAGCAGTTCATTTTCTGATATGTGAGTGAATTCCATCCTTCCCTCTCCCACACAAAAAGATAAAATCCAGATCTCAAAAAGACTCCTGCCGCAGGCATCATCTCCAAAGAGCCATACATGCTTGATGGTATATACACATGTGCCCAGAAACAACCATACATCACGGGGTGTGTGTGTGTGTGTGTGTGTCAATTTCTCCTTATACCTCCAGAGAGTCCCCAGCTAAAGAGACACAACTTCTGGTCCAGAGGCACCCCCTCCATAGGTGGGGGGAAAAGATCAGGAAAACAGCTACCTACTGGATTCCAACCTGAAGACGGAAAGCAGTCTTCAAAGCTTTACCGAAACTAAATATCTCTAGAAAAATATCTTTATTTAGGTCTGCAAACAAGGGCCCTGATGTTGCTGTCAAATCCTTGAAATCACCTCATTTCCAGACACTCCACCGCAAGAACCCTTGCTGCATCTCCCCTCTACCCGGTACCACGACCCCAGTGCTTTTTCACATTCTACCCCCGGAGCCCCAAGAGCTAAAAAATATCCAAAGCTGCAGCTGGAGGTCAGAGGGTGAGAAGGACATGTGGGAACGGGGAAATGGCAGGGCAGGAGAAACAACCCCTTCCCTGGGAAAGATAATAAACAAAATGTATATTACAGGGTAGGGGGTGGGGCGGACGGAAATGTAGTCCATTTTCAAGGAATTTTAGGAGCGGATGGGAGAGATCCTTAGAGAACTGCCTTTCGGCGTGCCAGATTCCCTTCCCAGCCCTTTGGTGTGTTTTGGAAGAGCGGCTGGAACACACGACCCGAGGACAAGGTTTATCTGGGAAGCCAAACACAACCTATGTAAGCACTGGCACTTAGCAGAGTGCTCGACTCCACACTCTGCAGAAACATCAGTCAATTAAGTGACCTGAAGAGGATGGAGCCTCGGATGCCGCAGCTGTGAGGGGTCCCACCACACAAACGCTCCACAGCACGCTCACACGGAAGATGGCCAGACGTTACCCCCAAAACCTCTATCTAGACCCTGTGGATGAACTCGAGATCTCAACAAGTCTCCTGTCTTTGAAGATAGGAGGAAATAGAGAACAGGATGAAGGGACACCCCGCCCAGTGCCTCACCAGCGCACCTCTCCTCCTCTGGCAGTCCAGGGCTGAACTGCCTTGGGGGTTAATGCTGTGCCCTGGTCGTGACCTTCGGCAAGTCCCTAATTAGCACCATTTTACAAACATTTAAGAGTCTAAAAGAGTCATGTGGCCAGTGCTGGCCAGTTGCTGGGTGCGCACCGGGTGGTTTGAGGCGCCCGCCGGTGCGCGGATCCCTTAGCAAGGTGCGCGGCGCACCGCAGCCTGAGCGCTACGTGGCCATCGGGGAAACGCAGGGGTCAGCTCCCGCCCCCGCAGCCACGAAAAGGGGCGGATCTGACTCTGTCAAGGCTAAGTCCAAGTCCCCACCGTCCCCTCCGCAGAGGCAGGCTGGCCATGTCCCGCAGCCTTGGCCCCGGACGTGCACCAGGTGCGGGGGGAGCGCGCGCGCGACATCTTCAGACACCCACCCCAAAAGTTGCGGCAACGTGGCAGGGGAGCGTGGCATCGAGCTGCGGACGCGGAGGGGAGGGCTCGAAGACTCACCCGGGGTGGCCGGCCTGGAGTGGGTCCGCGGCGGGGCTCATGGATGGCGGCCAGGCTCAGAGCCACCGCGCCTCGGATGGCTCCGGGTCACCTGCCGCAGCCTGCGTCCAGCGCGCGATCCCGAGGCTGCAGATCGCCGGTGCGCTGGAGCTGGGGCCGCAGTCACAGCGGGAGCCGGGCAGCGCGGGCAGGACGAGGGCGCGCGGCGGCGAGGGAGGCGCCCGCTCCAGGCTTCCAGCCAGCGCCAGCCCTAGCCGCTGCGGCCGCCGCCACCTGCCGGCACCGCTGACCGCCAATCACAGGCGCCCGGGGCCGCGGCGCGTGCGGAGGCGGGGCGGGGGCGCGTGCGGGGCGGCTGGCGGGAGCGGCGGCGACACCAGCGCGCCTGCGCCGGGACACTGGCCGCCTACCCCGCGGGTTCCTCCCGAGCTCCCCGGGTGCGCGGGTGGCACGCGCCGGGAGGGGCGGGGCGCATAGGAAAGAGGCGGGGTTGGAGCTGCGCGCACCCGGGACGCTGCGGGCTGCGGCGCAGTGCGGTGCGGGGGTCGAGATCGTGAGCATCCCCACTCAACCAGACCCAACTTCAGGTCATACCTAGTGTTAAAGTCAGGCTCTGCATCCTTGGAGACCTGCCCGTTTGAGGGATGGGTCACCGCAACCTGGGCCTTCCTAGTCCTAGGAACAGCGCGATCTGCTGGCTCCAGACTCACCAAAGACTCGTGGCGCTCCCGCATCAACATCTCTCACTTCACTGTCCCCCCAACCCCTAGGTATTTTTAAGACACGGTTGTGATTCCGGTCTGGATTCCGTTCTTCTCCAGGGAATTTACTGATCTAGCCACGCTCGCTCATTCAACACACAGATTACCTGGCACTTGGCTCAGGAGGGTCTAATCCCGTGTGCACCCCCATAGCCTCTGCACTGCTTGGGGTACGGCTACTGCCAATGAGGAGTGCACTGGGGTGCGTGCTTGCAGTCCATGGTCACCAAAGGATGACTAGGAATTGAGATAGTCCTGCAACCTAGGCTGCACTACTCATTAACATCCAGCAAGCCCAGGAACCTGGATATTGAGACCAACTACTTAAGCCTCAGCATCATCAGTTGGGGAAACACCTTGTCAGTGTCAACTGCCTGGCAGCAGCAACTCCATCAGAATAGTGCTACAGCGGTGATTTCAAAATCTCGGGTCTAAATCTCATAAGTCAATGCGCTGAGGTCGTGTTCTATGTAAATGTATGCAGGGTAAATGGAAAAATCGCCTTTGCGGGGCAGCAAGGGAGGAAAATTAAGAACTTGTAAGGCATTGATTGAATTGGTTTCTCTAAAGAATCAGTTTCCTCCCTCGAGGGATTTTTAAACTGCTAAAGTGAAAGAAAGCTTATTTTGTGTGCATTTTACTTATTTTCCATTCCTGTTTATTTAGGCCCAGTTAGTATCCACACAGTCTAGCATTCAGCGGTTCACAAGCCTCCCTCCTACCCTTGTCTCCCAGTGCCTCAGCTCCTGCCACTGAGCACAACCAAAGTGTGCTCTCACTAGGGGAAAATCTGTGTAATGATTGTGATGATTAATCGCAACTGTCAACTTGAGATGATCCAGAATCACCTGACGCATTCCACCCCAGGATTATCTTGATTATGTTAACTGAGATGGGAAGACTGGTCAGCTGTGGGCTGCTCCATTCCCTGGGCTGGAGTTCCAGGATTCCAGAACTGAGGTCAGTCTTCTGTTTCCCAGAGTGCATGTTACATTACCCAACAAAATCCCCTTGCCCTGGGCTGGAGAGATGGCTCATGGGTTAATAGCATGGCCTGCTCTTTCAGAGGACCAGAGTTTGATTCCCAGCACCCACATGTCAGATCACAACCACCTGTAACTCCAGTCCCAGGGAATCTGAAGCTCTCTTCTGGCCAGGTGAAGCAAGCATGCAAATAGCAGACAGACCTACAAACAGGCAAAATACTCATAAAATAAAAATAAATTAAAACACCTATGTCCTTACACCTATATCCAGTCTGTAAGAACTGTAAAGGCTGTGATTTTTTAAATATTTATTATATGTGATCAAGGGCATTCAGATGCCAAGGCATGCATGCAGAAGTGTGTGGTTTTGAATGAAAGTGGTCCCCATAGTCTCATAGGGAGTGGCACTATTAGGAGGTGTGACCATGAAGTAGGTGTGCCCTGTTGGAGGTGTGTCACTGGGGGTGGGCTTAGAGGTTTCCAAAGCCCAAGCCAGGCTCAGTGTCACTCTCTTCCTGCTGCCTGTGTGTACAGATGAGGAACTCTCAGCTCCCTTTCCAGCACCATGTCTGCCTGCACACCACCATGCTTCCTGCCACTACAGTAATAGACTAACCCCCTGAACCTGTAGGCCAGCCCTAGTTAAATGTTTTCCTTTATAAGAGCTCGCATGGGTATGGTGTCTCTTCCAGCAACAGAAACCCTAAGGAAGCATTTGAGAGTTGGATCTCTTCTTACAGCATGTGAGTCCCAGAGATTAAACATTAAGTTGTCAGGCACCCTTGACTAGTGAGCCATCTCAAGGAACCAAGACTGGGATATTCTCACAGTAATAAGCCAAGAATATGAGGTGGACAGAGTGGGGAAAACCAGCCAATGTTTGCCCCTTGCACCCGCTCCCTTACTGGGGAGCCACGCCCCCTTGTTGGCCAACAGGGAGCAACTTTACCTCTCAGGGGCCCTTTGCTAATTCTCTGACATCTAGGGACACATGCACACACACACACACATACATATTCACACAAACTCACACACATTTACACACACATATACACACTCACACACACATATATTTACACACACATAAACATTCACACACATACATACACATTCACACACACACATATTCACACACACATATATACACATACTCACACTCCCACACATATTTACACACACATACACACATATTCACACACACATACATTCACACACACATATTCACACAGATACATATATACACATACACCCACATTTACACACACTTACACATAACACACACATATTCACACTCACACACATATACAAATATTCACACACACATGCATATTCACACACACACATACACACACATACTCTAGAATCTAGGAGTCACATATGAGATGATATATACCATTTCTCTTTCTCTGCCCTGGTTAACCTCACATGATATTTTCCAGTGCCATCCATTTTCCCATAGTTTTCAGAATTCATTTCCTTCACTGATGAATAGAGCCCCGTGGTATTTTTACACCACATTTTTATTACCCAGGCATCTGTTGATGGACAGGCGAGCCAGCTCCTTCTCCTTGCTGTTGTGAATAGATTAGCAAGGAATGTGGATGGATGGATGGTAGTTTCTGAGGTAGAATGTAGAATCTTTTGAGTGCATGCCCAGATGTGATAGAGAGATGATTCATTTTTACCCAGACCCAGTGAAGATCTCAGTGGATCCCAACCCCCAAGGTAGCATTGTAAGTGGAGACCGTTCACGGGACTGCTTCCTAACAGTGGGGGCTGGACTCAAAGGTTGTTTGCCATGGCTCCAGACTTTGTGATGCTGGCTTGGCATATAACTATCCCATGCAACTCTCAAGGTCTAAGTCTTATCCTTTACCTAAGGATTTTGAGAAACAGGTAGAATTGTTAAAGGATTTGAGCAAGATCCCAAGCAGGAAGAAGTGAAGCACCAAAGCCAGAAACTCCTGGGGCAGAGGGGCCCTGCCCCGACCCATGGTCCTCCACTATGTGAAGAGACCTGCTTTGATTCCTCACCAGAGATAATACTGACTTTTAAAAATGTGTTTCTGAAAGGTTCGGCATCTTGAAGATAACTTGGGTGTCCAGGAACATGGCAAAACAAAAAACAAAGCATAAACGTCCTAAACTGTGACTTCTGTGTTCCTTTTATCCTGAGCTGTCATCCAGCAAAATTCTGCCAAACTCAAGTAAGATTCATTTCCTCCAGGGACTGAAGAGATAGTTTAATAGCACCTGCTGTTCTCACTGAGGACCTGAGTTCTGTCTCTAGCAATTCCATCAGGTGGCTCCTAACCATTTATAACTCCAGTTCTCGGGGGCATAGCCCCCTCTTCTGACTTTTGTGGGTACCTGTACACATGTGGTGCACATATACAAACACACACATAAATACCTATCCCCTCTCTGCCTGTCATGACTCAGAGGAGATCAGAGAGACCCATCTTGACTACTGGATGGGTCTAATGGATTCATCCTCTGTGAAGAAGAGCGGTTTGACATTTGAGCAAGCAGGGAACTGTACCCCATAGTCTTTTAAAATGAAACTCAGACAATCCATTTTTCGGAAGATTGATGCGTTTGTACTGGCTGGAGAAGGATATGTCCCGGGAGGTTCTGGGTAGAATTAAAAGAGCATCAATCACAAGCTAGTGTGCTGGTCTGAGCGCATCCCCTCCTGGTTGTGGGGCATGGTACATGTTCTTTAACCTAGCCAAATCCTAGGTTCCCCAACTATAAAATACTGTGTGTCATCTTCTTTACTGACCTGGAAATTTTTTTTAAAGTAATTGATAAATGTATATGAAATTATTTCATGCATAACAAGATTTAGCATATGTTAGGAAAAGTTATCATTTGTAACCTGGAGAAAGTGAATTTATAAATAATAATACCATGCTATTTTTGGCATTTCCTGGCACAGAAGTAGCAAATGAGAGATGTCACTGCCTCTTTATCAGCCAAGCGCATAGTTCTGCCTTGTCTGTCCCATTTAGCACTCAAATGTAACTTTAACTAGTAAGTAATCTTGGGGTCCCTCACTGACTGGAGTGGCACTGAAGTCGGAGCCATATCAAATCTTTGACTACTGAGGGCATCTACCATTATCCTGTTAAGTTGTGCATATTCAGTCAGTATTTATTGAGTGAATCTTGTGAGAATCAAAAAGTAATAAATTAAATATCATGGTAGTTTAAAGGCCTGATCTATGAATAATCCCACTAAGAGAAGAGACAGAAAGGTGAACTACTAGAAAAAAACAACATATTCAGATTGTATGTGTGACCAAGAACTTATCTAGAATATATACAGAATGTTTAAAATTCAACAGTGAAACTAAACTCCAAGCAATCCAATTTGGAAATGAACACACACACACACACACACACACACACACAAACAAACCATGAAGCAATAAATCACCAAGGAATATAGCAGTTGACAAATATGCACCTAGAGATGCTCGATATCTTTGGCCACTAGAGTAATGCACATTAGGACTATGTTGGGATACAGAGACATAGCTATCAAAGGCGGGGAAGAAAACCCGTGCTGACAGCAAATGGTGGCAAAAGGCAGAGAAACAGCATCACATATACATAGGCAGGAGCTTAAATAACATAAATGATCTTGGACAGAGATGCCACAGTCTCTTTCAGAACCCAAACCAGACTTAATTTGCAATGCAGCAAGCACCACCTCTGACTTATCCTAGCGATGTGAAAATTCCTTGTGGGCAAAGGAGAGATGGTTCAGTTAGTAAAGTGTTTGCCTTCCTTCTGCTTGATCCAAAAACCCATGTTAAAAAGCAAAGGAGCTTATAGTCTCTGTGATGACAAGGCAGAGCCAGGAGGCTCCCTATGGGTCCCTAGTCGCCAGCCTAGCCTCCCTGGCAAAGTTCCAGGCCCATAAGAAACCCTGTCTCAGAAACAAAGTAGAAGATACCCAAGGAACAACAGTTGAGATTGTCCTCTGACCTCCACACAAATTGTACACACAGAATCTGTGTTGTGAACAAAAATACCCAGATAGGACATGATATTATACTATGTTACGTTATCTATATTTGACAGCTATAAAAAAGTAAGTTGGGGGCAGAGAGATGGATCCATGGTTAAGAGAACTGGCTGATCATTCCTGTCACCTATATGGTGACTCACAACCATCTGTCATTCCAGTCCCATGGAAAATGATACCCTCTTCTAGTCTCCATGGGTACAAGGCACACATTTGATGCACAGATATCTAGGCAAAACACTCATACACATACATACATACATACATACACATATACATACATACATACATACACACATATATACATATACACATACAGATATCCATACACACATGCATACATACAATCATTTTTAAATAGTAAAGATTCTTCTTTACTATTTAAACACAGGAGAGTCTGAGTTCATTATGCCATTAGGCATGTGGCTTCTGACGTTGTCCCGGGCAGGCTGCCGGCCTGACTGCTGGAGAAGGCTTGCTGGAATCTCTGAGGCAGCCAACCCTCTCGGTCCTCTCTCCATCATTCTGTCGATCTCAGGCCAGAATTGGGCTTTATGTAACATCAGCATGACATCTCATTGTAATTTTTTTTACACACAAATCTACTTTTTAATGAGGCTAGCTCATTTAGTCAGTTCTCACTGAAATGTTATAGTATACAAGTATTATATTATCAGTTTGTGAAAAAAAAATATGCACCAATTTTAGGTTCACTTTTAGACTTACTCCAAAATGTAGCGGGCCCTGCTTTTTTTTTTCTCCCAGAAATGCAGGCATGGAACCTTCCTCGCACAGAGAAACACCTCCTGGAGCTCCTATCCAGCTTTGAACCCAGCTTGTGCCTTTTCAAACATAGCCCGTTTTAGCCCAGGCTCCTCAGATGCAGAGCTTTGGACAGGAATCCAGGGGTATGTGATTTATTGATGAGATGCCCAAAGGAGAGATGGGAGGAGGAGGGGATTACAGAAAAGAAGTCGTCCAGGATGGAGTCCAAGTCCTCTAAACCCGCGGGGAGCTGTGAGGCTTGAATTGATTGCACTAAAGCTGTCCCATCTTGAAGCAATGGGCTACACATTATAACTCACCATCCATCAATAGTGGGCCGCTCTGTGCCCTGCTGGGGCCGGACCCTCCCATGTGTGGTGACTTACAGAGTAATTCTCTGTGAGAGGCAGTTGCTAGCCTGTAGGTATTCACACTCACCAACAGGAGAGGAGGCACAAGCTCAGGAAAGGCTGCATGTAGGAGTTCCAGCACCATCCACCTCTCCTTTTCCCCTCCCTCCCTCCCCTCCCTCCCTCTATCCCTAAGACCTTGAGAACAATACTTCAGAAGAGTAGTAAAGTTACAGGTCTGTTTTTGATACAAATGCTTTTACCAACGCTGGGCCCAACATGAATGAACACAATGCACACACACAATTGAGAATTAAATAAGCATCTAAACATTTGCAATTGGAACATGAAGTTATGTAACACCAGGAGTATGGGTGGAAACTTTTAGACCCATACTTCAAACCCAGCTTCTCGGGCTCCAAGATTGAGCACGGAGGTACAAACGGCTACTATTCTGTCCTTCAGCACAGGGATCCTCCTACGGTGTGCACTAACTAACTAAGGCTTCCAGTTAGCAAGAAACAGTCCTTCACTCAAAGCGCGCCAGGCTTTCCTGTCACTAGCCCCACCTAGAGGCAGCAGACGGAACTGTACAGTCCAAGAAAGGCCGCAGCAGGAAAGACAAGGGAGCTTGCTTTGCTTGTGAAAGGTTATTGTGAGGAAGGCTTGGGCTCTGGACAGTTGTGTTCAGAGGTGGAGCTGTTACAGAGTGACCAATTGGATCACAAGGGCTCTGACTTCATCTACAAGTTACCTGCTGGTGGTTCATCTTCGATGATGCTTCCGGAGCCACCATCTTGTCTTGTGCGTACCTCTCCTCAGCCACCCCCACCACACAGCTCTGCAGCGCCATCTTACTTCCCGCCTTGCATCGGAGCCATACAGAGTCAGACAACCATGGACGGAAACCATGAGTCACTATTACCCTTTCCTCCTTGTATTATTATGTCAAGTATTTTATCATAGCCATGGAAAGGCAATAAAGAGACTCCTTCAGAATTTCTGGACTTTAACAGCAATTAAGTAGATGTATCGTGTGGTGGCACACACCTATAATTATCCTAGGCAGATGCAAACAAGATTATCAGGCGTTCAAAGCCAGGCTTGACTACCTAGGGAGTTTGAGGTCACATGAAACGCTGACTCAAACAACAAACAAGTGAGCAACTTGTGTATCTTGAGGTGATGGAGCAAACAGAAATAGAAATGTGGAGAAAATAATGACTGTTTCTGGTAAGTATAGTACTTTTCTGCGCGGTGGTTTTCAGAACATTGAATATTTTATTATGTAGCTATTGTTTCCCACGACATAACGGCTTTTAAAGGCATTGCTGCTTCTCTAAGCAGCATCGATTCTGCACCAGTCAAGTGAAAATAATCACGGATGCTTGTCAATCACTGAGGTGGGGGAGGGGCATCCAGTCCTGAGTGCTGCTGCTTTGGGGAAAGAGATGCCGGAGCTGGGAGGGCAATCTCATTGATGATCCTTTATAGAATGTTGATTTATGACTCCTAGAATCTTTCTTGCTGTAAGAAACTGGCTGCCTGTAATAAAAGCCTAGACTCGGTTCATAACTGAGTTATCCATAAGTTAATCATATTACTCTGCTTCTCTGAATCCAGAGCTGGTGAAACCCACAGAGCTGAGTCAGCCACATCTGTGCTCAGGGTTAAAAGTTAACGGTGTTCCCAGAAATGTAGCCAAGACCCAAGTGTGTGTGTGTGTGTGTGTGCACATGCATGCATAAATGTATATGCATGTGTGTGGGTGTGTATGCATGTGTATATGTGATTTGTGTAGGCATGTATGTGAGTGTGTACAAGTGTGTATGTATATGTGCACATGTGTGTAAATATATGTGTGCACTTGTGTGCATGTGAACATGCATGTGTGTATATGTTCATGTGTATGTGTGTGTGACTGTGCATATGTGTGTACATGTGTGTGAGTGTCTACATGCAGGCATGTGAGTGTATGTATGCACACATGTGTGATGTCTCCTTCCTGGCCACCCTCCAACCCTGTGCTATAATTTACTTGTAATCTTATTCACTGAGGTCCAACCACAAGCAGGCAATTGAATGGCAGAATGCGGTATCACAGACAACAAGGAGGCAGACAGCCTGACCCTCTGTCCCTCATTCTAACAACTTCTAGGTTGTTTGGTGTTCTTATTCTGTGCTACTTGTCATCTTGTAAGACACTGTCATTTTTCTTACTCTGTGATGCTCAAGGTTGTGACAAGGTTTCACATAGCTCAGGCTAGCCCCAGCACTATAACACTAAAACTGGCCTTGAACTCCCGATCCTCAAAGTACTGGGGCCACAGGGATGGCCTGTGTGGCTGTGTCTGCTACGGAGGATCGACAGAGTGGATGGAGAGAAGCTCATCCTGGAAAAACCGCAAGTTATGGGATAACACAGATGGGAATAGAGTGGTGTAGGGGCAGATCCGCCCAGCTAGGTGTGTAGCTTGTATTGATATTGTTTGAGTTGAGATTTCTTTTACCTGGTAATTGGGTTGGGAAAATACCGCAACAGTAAGCCAGGACTTTGCATTGTTCATTGATGTTTCTGAGGACTTTGACAGAGCCTAAGCATATAGGAAAGTCTCGGTACATAGCTATGAGTGCATAGAAACACCAGAGGAAAACACTCTCCTGCCAACGTTACAACTCAGGGTGCACACCGAGTGTTCACACTGAGTGTTTGCCCTGAGTTCTTAAATATCAGGTGATCTGAATGTTCATGTATATTGAAGTTCCCACGGGAAATAAAGTGTCTGTTTGCAGACTGAGAGGACAGTATCAGCAAGGGTAAGGATAAGCAAGGTTGAGGATGAGGTCTCTTGGGCCCTTGTAAAAGGTGGGGTGGCTGGGGTGGTGGAGCCAGGAGGTGGCTGGGGTGTCCAGGCCATGGGGTGGCTGGGGTGTCCAGGCTGTAATTCAGGTCTCAGGAGGTGGAGGTCAGGAATCCCCTAGAGCAGGATGGCTAGGGGAATATCCACATTAGAGAGCTCTAGGTTTACCAAGAGACCCCCTCCTCAAAGAACCAAGCAGGAAACAGATGGGAGATGATGCCTAACATCAATGTTAGGCCTCCACACATGCATGCACACAGGTATACACACATGCCTGCACACATGCAAAAGGGCGGACTTACATAGCACATGCATACGCAGGAAAAATGGAGAAAGAAACATAAAATAAATAAAATATCACCTGCTCATGGACAGTGTGTCACAAAGTTCCTCCTAACCCGTGGTTACCTCTAAGTGAGGACCAGCAAGATCTGGATTCTGCCAAGATGAGGCAAACAAGAAACAAATAAAAGCGTTTTCCACCTGGAACACAGGTATAGAGAGAGGAGCAGGAGACAAATGGAGGCTCGCTCTACCATGGAGGAAGGGACCAAAGAGGTCCCTGCCCCCTCCCCCACCCCTGCCCCCCATCCCCCAGGAAACTGAGAGAATAATTTGGAGAGTAGATGAAGAGAAGACATTGTTTAGGATTGCAGAATCCAGAAGGGAGTCTTGACTGGTCTCTGGGGGCTCAGGGTGGGGAAAGCAAGGGAAGGGTGGGAAGGTGGACACGGAAGCAGAGGGGCCAGCAGGATTACATCCCCAAGAGTTCATTATGAACACACAATGGTCAGACCACAGTAAACCAAAACCTCTCTCAGCCTCTGGAACGATTACCCCAGAACGTCAGAATCTGGTCAGCAATTGGAGTTATCCTCTAACCTACACACACACATACATGGTGTGCACAGACATGTGTTGTGATGCACATACATGCACTGTCAAACATTAAAATTAGACCCAATGGGCCACTGAGAATGAAGCAGGGGAGAGGCCAGGAGTCCGAGTTTAGTAAAATTAATATTTAGTGACCTTGTGTCTGCTAGGCCCTGTGCTCTGGATCTGTGAAAACAAAGACAAGTTCCATGGCTTCTGAAGAGTGACTGTCCCTTCTCTTCCTGCCACTGTTACTCTGTTCAGTTGATGTGACCTCAGGACATTCACCCTGGAATCCTGTCTCTAATAAGGTAGTCCTGGCAGGACCAGGGCCAGGGCTGGGCACCTGTACCTATACCTGCACCTGCTCTGCACCTGTACCTGCACCTGCACTTGCACCTACACCTGAACCTGCTCTGCACCTGCACCTACATGTACACCTGCTCTGTACCTGCACCTGTACCTACACCTGCTCTGTACCTGCACCTGCACCTGCATCTACACCTGCTCTGTACCTGCACCTGCACTTGCACCTACACCTGTACCTGCTCTGCACCTGCTCTGCACCTGCACCTGCTCTGCACCTGCACCTGCACGTGCACCTGCTACAGACCTCTATTCACACCACGCACCCCACTTGACAAAGCAATTGAGAGGCCAGAGAAGAAAGAAAAAGAATGAATAACAATTAAAAAATTAGACCAATCTGTCCTTTGTAGGAATCAGACACATTGGATTTATTTTTTGCAGCTGTGTGCTTTAGAAAGGGAGGCCACCCTTTCTAAACAGTTTTGTCCCTGTGGTCTGTGAAGTTTTTGTCTCTTATCTTTCCTATTCAAATATTTAATTAACTATTTCACTCCCAGCTCGATAGATAACAAAGATGGGGTCAGTAACGAACATCTTTTCTTGGTCATCACTAACTGAGGGTCCTGTGTAATTGTATCAGCAAAACAATCACGTCACAAGTTATTTGTGGTCCACTTGTACAGTGCAGCATCATGGTGAGCGGGCACATTCAAAAGCTGAAGGAAAAAAATTCCAAACTGATACAGGAAGGCTTGTAAGGGCAGTCTTGGAAAAACTAATAGGGACCAAAGGAATTTTCCAATTTCTATTCATGTTTAACAGGTAATTATATAAAGCCAAACCTTGGCTCCAAGAAAAAGTTTTAAACTGTTTTATTACACTTTACTTATTGATCTGAGTATGTGTGTGTGTTGGGGGGGGGTGCACACATGCCATGGGGCACCTGTGGAGGTCAAAGGACAGCTTGCGGAACTCATTCTGTCTGACCATGTGTTCCCAAGGATCAAACTCAAGTCACCAGATGCTTTTATTCCCTAGCCATTTCACAGGCAAAAAAAAAAAAAAAAAAAAAATGTTTGTAAAACTAAAGTTTCTGTCACTTCACTCGGCAATCCTTTAAGCATGTTGATCATTAGAAAAGCAGAACAGAGAGAAACCCAACTCTCACAGAGCTCTTTAATGTCCCTGTTGCTGCCGCCATTTACCAGCTCTGCTCCCTTCCCCCCAAGCACCCCCCACCCCCCATCCCACCACCCTCCGCTGCTCTCCTACCTTGAACAGGAAACTGGAGAGGGTGATGCATAAAGCATTGTCTCCAAACTTCAGAGACTTAACGTTTTGCTCCTTGCTCAGCGGCCATGTCCAGAAGAGCACATTTTCATGTTGACCTGTCTCCCTGGTTTGTACAGGCTTGGCTCAGGGAGTGGCACGAG